>NC_068363.1:53129036-53144036 GCF_020536995.1 Dreissena polymorpha | reverse complement strand
TCGTGCTCGTGTTGGCTGCGCATGAATTGTTTCTTGTTCTTATTAATGCTTTTCATATTTCTGATTGTTATCTTGAATTACCGTATTTAAATGTAACGGTTTGCTTACGATTGAGGCATGAACTTGGTTATTATCTACTGAATTAATGTTTTGTTGTTATTATGAATGGGCTTAATAAACAAGAGATGTGTTACGTTTTTTTCAATGACGTTGTTGATTAATATTTACTGTTTGAAAACTTAGATAACTCTGGACCTGCTCTACCCGATGCCACCTCCAGTAACCTCAATTTTCAGGAACACGCCGTCAAATTACATAGCTGGGTTGTATATGATTAATTAAAGCTATATCAATATAAGCTTTTGTTTAAAACGGTAAACCGCTAGCATAACCTAAGCCCAGCACAAATCACAAATCACACAATTGTTGATCAACTTAGCATCTAAGCATCGTACTTCCAATTAAAAAGCAATAAAGCAGGACAACAATATTATTAAACGTTTATTAAATAAACACCATGGGAGCAGAAGGACAACATTAAGAGTCACGATGGAATTAAGTATCGGTTAATGTTTGTACATTTGTCAAGTGTACATCTATGAAACAAAGCATATGGTTCCCTTGTTTGCAACATCGCTACGACAGAACAACGTCAAAAGTCAACACAGTTTTATGAATTGTTTCTCTTGGAAATAAATGTTAACATGCTTTTTACAATGCATACAATAGTACTGGAGCAAATCTGATATTAAAGGTTAATTATGTCAAACAGGAATTGATAAATCCAACTGGACTGAACTAAGGATGATTAATAGAGAAAATACTTACATACATATTTACACTCCTGAATTTACAGTAGGTTAGCCTAGCATAGTCAAGAAATATGTACTATTGTTGTCAGGGCACCATTCCAGCGGGCAGTGCATAATTGTAGCTGGCAGTGCTCCATTTTAGCGGGTAGTGTACAATTGTAGCGGTCAGTGCATCATTGAAGCGGGCAGTGCTCCATTCTAGCGGGTAGTGTATAATTGTAGCGGGAATGCATCATTTTAGGGGCACTCTTCACCACTGTGGCTGGTAATGCTCCATTCTAGCGAGTATAGTTCCATTGTAGCGGGCAGTGTACCATTGTAGAAGGCGAAGTGAATCATTTTAGCGGACAGTGCCCCATGCTAGCGAGTAGTATACCAAAGTAAATGGTAGTGCAAACGTGTAGAGAGTAGTGTACCTTTGCAGCATGTAGTGCGTCATTATAGCGGGAAGTGAACCATTGTAGAGGGTAGTATACCATTATAGCGGGAAGTGCACCATTGAAGAGGGTAGTGCACCATTGCAGAGGGTAGTCTACCATTGTAGAGGGTACTTTACCATTGTAGCGAGCACGATACTATTGTGGCGGACCGTGCATCATTATAGCATCGATTGCATCATTGTTCTGGTAGTGACCCATTGTAGCTGGCAATGAACCATTGTAACAAGTAGTGTAAGATTGAAGCGGAAAGTATGCCATTCTTGCGGACACTGCACCGTTTAAGCGGGCATAGTAGCAGACAGTGCACGATTGTAGCGTAAAGTGCATCGATGTAGCGGACAGAATACCTTTGTAGCGGACAATGTACCATTCTAGCGGGAAGTGCATCATTGTAGAGGGTAGTGTACAATTATAGCGGGTATAGCAACATTGAAGCGTCACGTGTGCCATTGTAGCAGGTAACGAACAATTGTAGCGGGCATTGTGTACCGTTGTACTGGGCAGTCCTCAAATGCAGCGGGCAGTGTTCGAGTGTAATGAGCAATGCATCATTGTAGCGGGTAGCGCACCATTGTAACGGGCAGTGTACCATTGTATCAGGCAGTGTCCCATTGTAGCGGGCAGTGCACAATGGTAACTGGTAGTGGACCATTGTAGCGGGAAGCACATCATAGTAGTAGGCAATGCACCATTTAAGCTGACAGTGCATAAGTGTAGCGGATAGAACACCATTGTAGTGGGAAGTGCACCATTGTAGCGGGCAGTGTACCATTTTATCGGGCAGTGTATCATTGCAGCAGGCAGTGCGTCATTACAGTAGGTATTGCACCATTGCAGCGGGATGTGTACAATTGTTGTGGATAGTGCACCATTGTAGTGTGCAGTGCTCCATTGTAGCGGCAGTGTACCATTGAAGCGGATTGTGCACTATTGTAGCGGGTAGTGTACCATAGTAGCGGGTAGTGTACCATTGTAGCCGGCAGAAAACCATATTAGCGGGCTGTGCACCAGTGTAGCAGGTAGTGCACCTTTGTAGCGGAAAGTGTACACTTGTAGCGGGCAGTGAACGTTTGAAGCGGGCAGTGTACCATTGTAGCGGGCAGTGTACCATTGTAGCGGACAGTACATCATTGTAGCGGTCAGGGCAAAACTGAGTGGGCAGTGTATCATTGCAGCGGGTGGTACATTATTATAGTTGACAATGTAATATTGTAGAGGTTAGTGCAAATTAAAGTCGGCAGTGTACAATTGTATCGGGTAGAATATCATTGTAGAAGGCAGTGTACTATTGTAGCGGACAGCGTACCATTGTAACCGGCAGTGTACTATTGTAGCGGGCAGTGTACTATTGTAACGGACAGTGTACCATTGAAGCGGGCAGTGTACCATTGTAGCGGGCAGTATACCATTGTAGAGGATATACAACACTTATTGTCATTATAACTGACTTGTAATCATTCGATTAGACGAGTATACAATCTACGTTTAACACAGACTCCCTTATCAATATTCATGTTCGGTCCCTGCCAACAATTGCAACAAAAAGCAGTGATACCAACGTTGTCAGTCGAAACGCACAATTGTTCGTACATAATATTCGACCCTTCTATTTTTGCAATACCAAAATATTGAATGCCGCCAAAGATTAAACAAATCGTTATTAATAGCAAACACAGTACATGGACATTACTATGAAACATGGTTTGTTCCTCAATTAATACAATAAATATTAAAAACAAACAAACATGTTTAAACTGATACAAAAAATATATGGCTGTAAAAACGAGTTCATTTAAAGGTTGAAGCAAGAAAACCTTACATGTTTTAAAATAAATCAATTTGCTTACGATATATACCGTAATTCTTACTGATCGCCCGATGCATTGAATGCTGAGCTATCGAGAAACTCAATCGACAAACTAGCTCGGGTATGTTTTAGCATACATTTAATAACTGTATGTATATATAGAAAGTAAAAAGGCTGGTCATATTAGGTCTAAAATTTCCACAAATATGACAATTTACTAGGATCCATTCGTATCTAATAACGCTAACTTCGGAAAAAGATAATTTTTATATATAACGATCTACACAATGAGCATGGAAATAAAATGTCTAGTTTCCAAGAAGGACATAATACTATTCTTTACTTTGTTTATTTACTCATTTTAACGATTACATAACTTCACACAAAAACTAGCAAACTAGCTCGCCCTCAAAATAGTTTGATAACAAAGCTTAGACGTCAATGATTCCCTTAGTAGCATCAATGTTTATTTCAGAATGTCCTGTCAACTTAAACACTGTATGTTTATTTACGATAAGACGTCCGTATAATTAAGTCATGCTATGTTAGCATTGTGTTGAAACCAAATTAAACAGCAACATAATGTATATCTGTAAAACTTTGCTTTTGACTCCATAGCTGTCGAAGTTTCACGAAATTAGCCCCCACTCTCTATCTGATCAGGCAGTATACGTACACCGAATGTTCTTGTTCTTTCTTGTGAACTCCAAATTTAAGGTCAAGATAAGCCATAAGTGATGCATATAAATTAATATGTTTCCTGATATGACTTAGTAAACATTTGAAATTACTTGGATATGCATATAGGTAGGCTAAGTGTTTATTAAAAAAATTCCTTAAATATTGTTAGTACACTTCCTAATTCAATAACCTGAATTGGTTTCATTTCGTTATTGTTATGTACAGTAATTATACAAGGGCAAACGATTCATATTTCTTATGTGACATTGATTTATTGCAGTTGTTTGGTTTTCACTTGCGGCCCTTACGTGACTCGTGTGGCAGGTATGCAACCCACCATATTTGCTTTTATTTTGCATTTGATTTATCAATTTCAAGATTGTAAACCGTGTGTTTAAAATAGTCGACATATCGTTTGATTTAAGGGGTGTTGCTGCAGTTTTGCTGATTTTTTTCCATCTAATAACTTTTTCTCAAAATTTATATTCAAGTACTACATACAAATACTATATGAAAAATGAAATAAAAACATAGGGTCACCGGCCTTGTTTTGATTTTATTTGCCATTATATAACATGTTCTTTTTCATTAAAACTGAAAAATCTCTTATTGCAAAAAAATGATTAATAACCTATAAAATTGGCAACATGTAGATATTATATAAGCTAATATATATCATATACCATTTAATTAAACTACAAACTACCAAAAAATGGAGAACACAAGTTAAATTTAAAGAAATTTGATTTTTATAATTTTTATGTCACCCAAAAATACGTCAATTTTTTACTATTTTAACCACACAATGGAATTTAAAAAAGTTCTATCTAATAACTTTTTGCGAAACTGCTCAAATATGTTCATCTACGTATTGTTATCATTAAACAAAAATAAAAAAGGGGGTCACCGCACTTTTAACAGAGATTTTTTTGTTTAACTATCCCTACCGTCTATGTCGAATTTCCTACAATACAGCAATTAGGCGAAACCCATGTACCGGTAAATAAACTGTTAGAGATATGCATAAACATTATATTTTGTTTAAAATTTTAATTGGGATCAAAAAGGCTTACTAAAAAACACAACACTAATACAATATTTAATCACAAACATAAGACCAAACAGTATCAAACTCGATCATCAAAAACAGGGACTTGTTGACAGATTTCGGCATGTTTTGAAGTTTGTGATTTAATGCTTTAAATTGATTAATGTAAACAACAGGACTAAAGAGCTCCAGGAAAAAAACAAAAATGAAATAAAAGAAAGAAAAAAAGAATTTAAAAAAGTTAACCGCACCTGGGATCGAACCACTGAGTACCTATTATGAACCTACTCGGTGATTAATTTGTGATGATTCTGATAACAAAACTATTGGATTGTGATAATAGCATCGGTGTTGCTATAAATATACCCTCGGTTAAATAAACTGCCGCAACACCCCTTAATTGTTTTATTTTATTTACAGAATGTCTCAATTGTTTTTCCTGTCTAAACATTACTGATCCCAAGGGTTGTCGAGCAACTACCGAGTGTTCTAGTGAACAAGTATGTATACAAACATGTGTATTGAACAATGTATAAAATAATCCACTTAGACTGATGACTGCATTAGACTTACATTTAGTACCATACGACTTTAATGATTACATAAACACAAACGGAACTGCCTTTTCTTGCTACGTGTTTTTATCTTTCAAAGTCCTGCTTCTTGAAAACTGTTCAGGATGACACTGATTTACGCTACAACATGGGCTGCCAAACCAATCAGGTAAAATGTATGCCCAATTCCATTCTTCTGCCTTTTCATCATGGATAATTCCTGATTATATTGCAATGTTAATTTGAAATTTCAAAATTTTATCCATCTAATCACATAAAAATAATCATGTCTAGCTTTTTTAATATTGGTTCGTAACAGACGTTACACATCATTACAAATACTATATTTGTAATTGAGTTCATCTTGTTACAGTTCTCGATTAACAGTAATGGGTATTCATTGCCCATTTAATGAATACATGTGGGTTTGTTAATATTTCTCATTTATAAATCCTCTCTTATAATACAATTATCTTCGGAAACGTATATTGTACACCCCGATAGTATGCTCATGCCGAAATAATTTATATAGACTTACTGTGAAATAACATGGTAATTCGACATAGTTTTGTAACTTTTTCCACACTTAATTTTACTCGCAATTACAACATTAAGTTTATGTCTCGACGTAAATGTTTCCAGCTTTCTGAAAAAATATTTAGTCGACATGATCTCGGTAATCTCACCAATATTATGTTGACGAAATAAATCGTCATATAGTTTTCGATAGATAATGGAAGCGTATATGGTACACCCTGATGTTGTGATGTCAACATTCTTTGTCGGCATGATATGAAGAATGTGTCATGGCGTAAAAAAATAACTCATCGTGTCGACTAATACTATGATGGCAAGTCATTTTCAACATATTTTAGTTTTAGTTTTTAGTCATTTTTACGGAAACGTATATGGTACACCCCAATAATGTGGTCATGCCGGAATAATTTATACCGACTTACTGTGAAATAACATGGTATGTTGACATAGTTTTGTAGCTTTTCCCACCTTAATTTTACTCGTCATAACGACATTAAGTTGAAGTCTCGACGTAAATGTTTCCGGTTTTTCCCGAAAATATATTTGGTCGACTTGATCTAAGTCGACAAATCTACATAATTTTTGACGTCATGCTCTTGTGAAAATGACTTGCCATCATAGTTTTAGTCGACACGATGAGTTAATTTTTTAAGCCATGACACCTTTTTCATATCATGTCGTCATATAATTTTAACATCATCACATTATTGCAAGATTGGTTCATGACTTCCCGCGTCGAACAGATGTTTAGTTTCTGGTATATTCTTTTGAAACACGCAAGGCCTCAGACAGTAAATTTTTACATCAGGAATGCTTGGTATAAATTTAAAAATAACATTTGCAAACAATAAATATTTATGTGTTAGTTGGATTTTATGGGCATATAGAGAGCTTAAATCTCGATTGATTCGTTTAGATATTTCTCTTTAGCTAATACATGCAAAACGTGTGTTTAACGACTCAAAACTTTGTTTTATATTGCAGATGTGTGTCTTAGTGGCACTGAGGTTTTTCATTTCGGCTTCCTTGCGAATTGGAAACCATTGATTGTATTCAAGAGAGATACTTTGTAAAGAAGCCGCAGTTTGGGTGTAAAGATGACTTCATACCCGTCCTAGAACATGTGTGTGAAATGCAGCGGGAGCAACTACCAGTTCCTGAATCGATTGAAAGTGCGACTTCTTTGTTATTGGCCTTCACTGAAATATTGGATGGTTACTAATTACATATGCAAAAATATATGCTTAAAAATTGGTTATATTTTGCAAATTTAATTGTTAAGTTAGTTTAGTTCAAGTTAGTTTCGTTTCGAGTTTTATTTACAATGTTTCGATAAGCAACACAAATTGATATTCTTGTTATTGGAATTGATCTTGAAGTAGTTAAACGTTGTTATTTTGTTTGCTAAAATAAATTAGCTCATATTGTTGTACACATTTACAGACATTGCAAACTTGGCAAAAACAGATTCACAATGTTCTTCATTTCATTGTTAGATTGCAAAAGAATGAATGAAACGTTATTAATTGTTTGATAACATGGCGGTCATTTTGTTATGAAATCCTCGTAAATTGTGGAATGTTCCTTTTAAAATATGGTTCTTTTAAAAGATGTATTAACATTTTATTTCAAACTTCAGTATATTAAACAAAACGACTATTGTAAATCTTATATTTAATATTAACACTGTCGCAAATATATGATATGTTTATTTTGTATTTTCTTACTTGATTTTCTGTTCCTGAAACTCCAGTGTATATAGTACATGTTTGACATAAATGTTCATACTGCAATTAGATTTTTTTTTTTTTTGAATGGTCAAAGAATTCGTTTTTGAGGAAATGGAAAATTATTCAAATGTGACACAAAATTGGGTTATTTATAGATTAATTTTAGGGCTAGTTAATGTGATCGGTCTTTCTTCATTGTCCGTCAAAATTTGCACTAAAGCGAAATCACCTACACAGCTGTGTCAATAATACCAAAACATGAACAGTCTTCAAAGCTAGTAAGGTTGTAGTTTGCTTTTATTTCCATATTATGTCCAAATCGCACATTACTTATCAAAATATTTTCAAAAATTTGAAATATTTGTTTACGAGCCGGTATAGTTTTACATGAGTTGTTATACACGTACCCTTTGACTAGATCGGTCTATGGTCTGACCCTATATATATATATATATATATATATATATATATATATATATATATATATATATATATATATATATATATATATATATACTCAACTGGATTATTGAAAGCGAATTATGCATTTAATCGCCAATTTTATGTGCAGTCATCATTGTAAAACGACAAAAATGCACGGCGAATATTTAAGTAACGATTGACTTTAATAACATTTTATTTTTCTTGCAGTTTATTACATGATTACAATTGCCCTATGTTTCACTAGTGTACATTATTCTGATTGGCTATAGTATTAGCTATCATTTGACTGGGCTTTAATATTCAATGAAGCGAGTTGCCTCCACGAAGCGCACGAGGAAATCGAGCGTCGGGCAACTTGGTTTAATTATGCCATGTGCGACATGCACACAGTCAAAACTGCGTATTGTAAAAGGGGCGCCTACTAAATTCATGCACGAATAAATCCCAAATTATATTGTATTTGAGCCAAACCATTGAAAACATATGCAGAATGATAATCGTAATTGCATGTATAAGAATTGAAACGCTCTTTTCTTCGCTTCATCGATGTAAGTACGTTAGTTTTGGTATTTAATTCGGCTTTATGCAAATTAGTTTCTCACACAAAACATGCACATTTTCAACTAGAGATATGTAAACATCTTACATTTAAAAGCCCGGAAAGCGCGTTCAAGGTAACACTTTAATAGCTGCAGTGAAGTATCAAGCAGATACATAATGGTGAGCATTAATATACGATTCAATAAAAACTAGAAGCTGATAATTTAAATTATAAATCTCTAATTCTAAATATCAAATTTACAAAGATGATTTATAAAACACATAACAGCTAATGAGTTTCAAACTGTTCATCAGTATTTATTCAGAAAAACTAAGACAAATGAAAACAAAGTTAAGGACATATCACTTTCTGAAATGGTCAGAAGTGAGTGGGGTGATGTAAAACAATAATTCCTTATATTAACATTGTATTATGAAGTTTGGAACAATGTGCACAATTAAAATAACATATGCTTCAGTGATACATGAACCTAATGAAATCTTTCAATAAGAGTATATAATAACATGTTTTCACCTTATAAACCATTTTCTTCTTGGGCTTTGGAAGTCCTTATTTTCTTGTTTTGTTCATAAATCCGTTGACACCAGCTGGAACCTACACTACTGTAGTAGATAATGTTAGAGTATTATTAAATATTACACACTAGAAACACTGAAAAAGGGATACTTTTGTGCAAGAAAAAATGTAAACAACTAGAGTAAAAAAATAGTAAACTTGAGCAAAAATGTGTTTGTCAGAAACACTATGTCCCCTTCTGCGCCGCTTTGAAGCTATATGTTTGACCTTTGACCTTGAAGGATGACCTTGACCTTTCACCGCTCAAAATGTGCAGCTCCATGAGATACACATGCATGCCAAATATCAAGTTGCTATCTTCAATATTGCAAAAGTCATGGCAAATGTTAAAGTTTGACGCAAACAAACAAACCAAGAGACAGCGCAAAAACAATATGTCCCCACCACTATAGTGGTGGGGGAAATTAAAAAGTAAGGTGGGCCAGAAAAGATAATTTAAAAATGATACATCAATGTGTTTGTTAAAGTGATATTTTACACTATTTCAGAAAGTTTTAATCAAATTTATATTTGTCATCCTGGTCAACCATACTTTTCCCAACTATTTTAGACTCAAGTTGTTTACATTTTTTTCTTACAAAAAATTATCTTGTTTTTCAGTGTTTTTAATGTGTTTTATTTAATCATACTCTAACATTATCTTCTACAGTAGTGTAGGTTCCAGCTTGTATCAATGGATTTATGAACAAAAAATAAATAAATTAATAAGGACTTACAATGCACAAGAAGAAAGTGGTTTATTAGGTGAAATCATGTGATTATTTACTATGTTTGAAAGATTTCATTAGAACTGGTTCATGTATCTCTGAATTATATGACATTTTAGTTCTGCATATTGTTCCAAACTTAATATAGAATGCTAATATGAGGAATTACTTTTTGACATTACTCTAACCACTTCTGACTATTTCAGAAAGTGATATGTCCTTAAACAACAAAAACAAGTAACACAAATAAGAGGGCTAAGAGGCACTGGGTCGCTCACCCGAGGGAATGAGATAAAATTAAAGACGAGTTAAACTCGTGTGCAAATATATCAGAGCATTTATATGACAAAGGCTGACTTCAAGTCGAGGTTAAGATCTTCCAAAGTATTTAATATAAGCATATATAGAAAATTACCCGACCTGGTTTTTAATACTGATTGACAAGAACCATTTTACAATACAAAAGTATCAAGGAAACAAACGCTTTGACCAAAGTTCATGAAGATTGGGATAAAAATGCAACTTCTAGAGATTTTACATGTTTACATTATAAACAAAAAGGGAAAACTGCTCCACCCCATGGCGGCCATTTTTGCTCCACCTATCAGTACCAATTTCGAACTTGTCTGAAAAAATCAATAATACCAATTTCATAATGAAGACAATCCGCTTCCGGCTGAGTGAGCATCAATTTAAAATGTAATTCTAAAAAACGCGTGTGAGGCACACAAATAACATTTGTGAGTGAAATCATGAACAAACGCCAGCATTCATCTTCTGCGAGCGAGTTAACAGACAATAGCTCATTAGACTCGTCTGTATTCGAAAGTTTAAAGGGGCAGACGTCCAAGAAAGACTCGAAAAAGAAAAAAATTGAACATGAAAGTCCCAAGCAACAATCTATGGATGTTTATCAATTCGCTCAATAATATCGCGGCTCGAAGAGATTAGTTCCAAATTGTCTACAGTCCTTACGAAAGATTACACCTCCATTATTCGTACCATGATTAAGGAAACGTTCGATGAAGTCAAAGATAAATTTTTGAGCTCAGTCGTCAAAAGGTTGGAAATCAATGAATGCAACATATTCGACCAGACAAAGGACATTGAATCGTTACATTGTCAAATAAAAAGCAAAGACAAAGAGCTACAAGACCTGAAAATAAAGCTGAATGACTCAGAAAAGCATACTGCAGAAATTTTAAATGAGCACGAGCAGTATAGCCGTAGAAACAATTTGCGAATTACGGGTCTACAAGGAGACGAAGAATTTCAGTCCTCAATAGCGTTGACTGAACAGGTGTCGTCCCTTTTAAGTTCCAAGCTTGGTCTGCGCGTTGTAAAAGAAGATATAGACATAGCGCATAGGATAGGAAAATATCACCGAGAGAAGATCCTACCGGTCATCGTCAGGTTCATACGGCGCCAAACAAAATCGGATGTAATGCGAAATGCAAAGCTACTCAAAGGTTCCGGTGTTTTCTTGAATGAAGACCTAACAAAATTATACGCTGAAGTTCTAGCGATCGTTAGGCTGAAGGACCCCGAGACTGTGGAGCGAGCGTGGTCGTTCGATGGAAGCTTTATGCACGCTTCAGAGAGGTAAAGATCGCTCTGAGATAATCGATTACGAACATTTTCAGACGTGGCTCAACAAACCATGGCCGAAGGCGGTAGCTTCACTATCGTACGCCAGCAGGGTTTCAGCTAGCACAAATCGACGCCGGTAACATAGGGCTCTCCGTGTTAGAACTGACGGTGTTTTTTATGTTATATCATATCATTTACAGTCTATATTCACGTATTTGTAATACGTGTGCAAACCAGTTTAATCATGACATTGTAACTAAACCACCCTAATATCTGTGTTGTGTGTTTTTTTGTCCTGTTGTTCTCTAGGTTTTTTATTGTTTGTAATTTCCTAACTTAAGTACTTTTTTCTCTCTCTAATTCGATAAAGATACGTACTTTTTTAAGCATATCATACTTATATAATCCATCTTAATCTATGTCTATTGTTATAAGACACAATCTCATACGGTGTAAGTTCACACACGCAACGCACGCACGCATGTACAAACACACACACACACGCTTGCGCGCGCGCGCACACACACACTTACACACCCACACACACGCACACATGCAAGTAGTAGTAATATATACTTTTATATTTGCTCATTTAGAGGCCTTGATATACTAATGGGGAATATAGCGTGATAAAACAATTACCCGTAATATGCCATTGTACAATATTATATTTGTAAAACATTAGTCGTTTGTTTATGTATGCATATTAGTATGGACCGAGTAGTATTGTAGCTTCGTTAAGTCGACAGGTGCCATGGTGTTGTTTTTCTTGTTTTTGTTATTGTTATATGACACAGCCCCTTTTTTTTGGTTACAGTGTAAATCGAGAACTAACGACTCGAAACACATAAGCTGTTTACGCACGCGCACTCACACACCAACGAACGTGCACACATGCACGCACGCGTGCGCACACACACACACACACGCACGCGCGCGCACACACACACGCACACACACACACACAAACAAGCACGCACGCACGCACGCACGCACACACACACACACACACACACACACGCACGCACGCACGCACGCACGCACGCACACACACACACACACACACACACACACACACACACACACACACACACACACATACACACATGCAAGAAGTAGAATATATTACTTTTTCAACATTTAGAGCATATATGTTTACTCTATTGCAGTTTTTCAGTTTTTCCGGGTCTTTGTTTGGACTGAATCGCCTTGTAGCTAGCTTCTTTAGTTTAGTTTCTGTTTTTCAATAATATTGAGAACATCTTACACCTGATAATTACTTATGAATAATTACAATATATTATTCTTAGTGAGTCTTTCCTTACATGTACCTTGTTGTATCCACTTTCAAGTTTAATAAAACTGAAACCAATGTACAAAGATTAAAATAACACTTTTTCTCCCCAAGATATTCTTCTTCATTGAAGAAGAGTACATAAGTAGGAATTAAAGGGTATGATCTACCTTTATAACATATTTACTTTTTTTAAATGCTTGTTCAATTATATGAAAGTATTATTTCTCTGTTGTACATTTTTGATAATGCTTCATTTTGATTTCGCGGGAAGCGTTCTCAATTTTTCGTTTTTTACCATGTAGAAGAAACTCTTTGCTACTGACAATTTAAAAAAAAAGTTCATATTATTATCTTATCTAAATGTATAATATATTTTTTTAAACTTTATTTATACAAATATTGTTACCTGGTAAATATAAAATCCGATACAACAGGCTAGGCTTGATCTATTTTTAATCACTCTAGATTTCTTGCAACACTTCAAAACCACTGGAATTGAAACATGTTTACAATCGGACCACTCGATAATTACTTTAAACTTAACCTTTAGTAACTTTCCTCATAAACCAGGTCTTTGGAAACATAATAATTCTTTACTGTCAGACATTATGTATGTACAGGAAATCAACAAAAAAAATGGTGATATTAAACTTCAATATGCACTACCCATTTATAATTATCAAAATAAAAACGATATTCCCGACAGTGAATTACAGTTTACGATAAGTGATCAACTTTTACTAGAAACCCTGCTTATGGAATTAAGGGGCAAATCTATTTCATATGGGTCTTATAAAAAAGAGAAACAAAACTTATAGAAAGCAAATTATTAACAAGAATTAAAGAGTTGAAAGAAAACTTCCTAGATGAAAACTCTGAAGAACTTGAACATTTGAAAACTGAAATAATTAATATTCAGAGCACACATTTAAAAGGATACATGCTAAGATCCAAATTTCAGTGGACTTAACAAGGTGAAAAGCCATCTAGATATGTTTGTAGCCTTAAAAAAAATAATGCAATAACAACATCAATATATAAACTAAAAATGAAGATGATAGTGAAATAACTGACCAAACCGGTCTCCTTAATTAAATAGCATCGTTTAATCAGTCTCTTTATAAACACAATAATGATTCCAGTAGTGAAGACTTTAATAACTATGTAAAAGACATAAATTTCCCAAAATTAAACCAGAGTGAGTCCATTTTTATCGAAGGTATTATAACTTTAGAGGAAGCTTCAACTGTTTTAAAAAAGATGTCAAATAATAAAAGCCCAGGAAGTTCTGGCTTCAGTGCAGAATTTTATAAATTGTTTTGAAAAAAAAAATGGTACTTTTATTGTCAGATATTTAAATGAAGCTTATAAGTGTGGTCATTTATCTATAACACAAACTCAAGGTATCATAACCTGTATTCCAAAGGGTGAAAACTCTAGGCTTTATATAAAAAAAAATTGCGTCGAATTACTCTATTAAATACTGTTTATAAAATTGCCTCTGGAGTAATAGCTAACAGATTTAAATTATTTATTGACACGTAAATACATAACGACCAGACGGGTTTTATTAAAGGGAGATACATAGGGGAAAATACTAGGTTAATTAATGACATTATGCACTATACTGAAGAAAACGAGATCCCAGTCTTACTTCTCTAATTGATTTTGAAAAGGCGAACGATTCATTGGCCTGGTCCTTTGTACAAGGTACTCTTTCTTTCTTTATTTTTGGTCCTGACATAAAACGTTGGTTTGAGGTTTTATATAAAGATTCTAAATCAGCCGTTTCTCAGTGTGGGTACTTATCTAACTTTTTCCCTATTGAAAGGGGCTGCAGGCAAGGAGATCCCCTCTCATGTTACATTTTTATCCTCTGTGTTGAAGTTCTGTCACTTGTATTGAGAAATAACAATAATATAAAAGGTATAACCATTCAGGGAACTGAACGTAAATTGTCCCAATTTGCTGATAATACTACTATTTTAAAAGACGGTACCGAACAATCCCTAAATGAGACACTTACTGTTATACATAATTTTGCATATATTTCAGGCCTAAATGTTAATGTTGATAAAACAAATGTTGTATGGATTGGCAAGAACAAATATAGTTCATATACAATAAAAACCAAATGGAAACTAAATTGGATGCACCAAAGCTTTAAAATGCTTGGAATACATTTCCATGTAGACCTGTCAAAAATGTTAACAAT
>NC_068363.1:52692601-52816436 GCF_020536995.1 Dreissena polymorpha | reverse complement strand
AGGAGTAGCAGTAGAGTTGGTAGTAGTAGTAGTAGTATAGTAGTAGTAGTAGTTGTGTGTATAGTAGTAGTAGTAGTAGTAGTAGTAGTAGTAGTAGTAGTAGTATAGTTAGTAGTAGACAAGTAGTAGTGTAGTAGTTGTTGTTGTGTTGTTGTAACATTGTAGAAGTAGTATAGTAGTAGTAGTAGTAGTAGTTGTTGTTGTTGTTATTGTAGAAGTAGCGGAATAGTAAGAGAAGTAGTAGGAAACAGAAGTTGTTGTAGCTGTAGTATTTTCTGGTTGTTGTTGTTGCTTCATTTTCGACGTAACAGTTGTGTTTATATCGATTCGAGGCTTTACAAATACGGACACCTATAGAAAATAAAAATAAAAAATGTATATCCTCAATTTTACATAGGCCAAATTAGAAAACCCTTTCAGTCAGAATGATACTAAAACAGAATCAGTAATCCCTGTGAAAATTGAATTTTCACGGCTGTAAAAGGGATAATTATTAGCCGTTACGTTATGTAACAACGCAGCTGTTTCATCGTGCCAAGTGTGATTGAATGGGGATTTAGCGGTGGCGCAATGGCTATTAAGTGAGTTCAACCTTGATTGGAAGTCGTTTGTTAATTTATTGAGTTAAGAAATGGGGTAAATCAATTTTAAATGTAGGGTCAAGAAGATAAATATCACCATTTTAATAATATCACATGCGAATTATTATTGTATGTCTTTATTGAATAAGCCACACATAGTAGCAAACTCTTGCTAAGGGGCTACTCGTCTTATTTTAAACACCGTTACGTATTCACCTGGAATAATAAATGAAAAGCGGCAACATTTGTTAACAAACCGAGTAATATTAACACGACCTCCAGCAAATACTGCTTTTAATATTATAATTAACACTACGCCACAACAACAACAACAAACCTACTACTACTACTACTACTTCTTCCTCTACTACTACTACTACTACTACTACTACTACTACTACTACTACTACTACTACTACTACTACTACTACTACTACTACTACTACTACTACTACTACTACTACTACTACTACTACTACAAACTACTACTACTACTACTACTACTACTACTACTGCTATTACTACTCCTTCTACAGAGCTCCAGATAAGGGTCGCATTTTCGTAATTACGAATTGTTTTCAAGTCCGTTACGTATTTATTTTAAAATCTTGTCGTACCATCAAGAATTACAAAATCAAGTTACGAATATTATTTTACATCGGTTCGTATCGATTTTTATTGAGTTCTTTTCGCGTATTAAAGATCTTTTCGGTGCTTATATAAATGGTTATCGGGTTTGTTTAACTGTCAAAAAACAATGGCGGCGCCCAGAGAGCGTCCTAAAAAACTGCAAAGCGGCAAAAACACGCTTTTAACATATTGTACGCAGTTGAATGTTAAGAAAGACATTATAGAAAAGATCTTATACGATGTTGTATGTTCAGATGCCGAAACAGTCGGAAAAGATAAAAAAAAAACGCGACACGACGGGTCAAACTTAAACAAAAAAACATTGAACGAGTGGAAGGGACAATTCAAAGTCTTTAACAGATAATATATTTCCAAAATGTATTTCTGAAACAAATGCTTTATTGGTATGGCTACAAGCGAAAATGACATGCGCTTTTGAACCTTCTTGATGGCTTTATGCTGTCTCCGAAAAACCTCATTGTGTGTTCATTTTAAACAAGCATGTCAAATTGTTGTTTTTTCAAACAATAACAGTAGATCATGTATGTCACACGTGCCATTCTGATTATTACGCTTTGAGCTGCGTGAAGTTGGCACTGCCATCGACGATCGACATTCGACATTCGAATATCGAACTGGGGGCGTGTGTCGAGCCAGCTCTGACACCGACATTCGGCAAAAGTCCCGAATATCGAGCTGGGACGAATGACGAGCTAGTTTTGACATCGACATGCGGCAAAAGTCCCGAATATCGAGCTGGGGCAAATGTCGAGCCAGGTCTGACATCGACATTCGGTACTTGTCACGAATATTGAGCTGAAGCGAATGTGGAGCCAGCTCTGACATCGACATTCTGCAAAAGCCTCGAATATCGAACTGGTGCGAATGCCGAGTCGGCTCTGACATCGTTGTTCGGCCATTGTCCCGAATATCGAGCTGGGGTGAATGTCGAGCCAGCTCTGACATCGACATTCGGCAAAAATCCCTAATATCGATCTGGGGTGAATGTCGGGCCTGCTCTGACATCGACAATCGGCAAAAGTCTCGAATATTGAACTAGGGTGAATGTCGTGCCTACTCTGACATCGACATTCGGCACTAGTCCCGAATATCGAGCTGGGGCAAATGTCGAGCCAGCTGTGACATCGACATCAGGAAAAAGTCCCGTATATCGGGCTGGGGGCGAATGTCGAGCCAGCTCTGACATCGACATTGTGCAAAAGTCCCGAATATCGAGCTGGGGCGAATGCCGATCCAACTCTGACATCGACATTCTACACTATTCCCGAATATCCATCTGGGGCGAATGTCGAGCCAGCACTGACATCGACATTCGGCAAAAGTCCTGAATCTCGAGCTGAAACGAATGTCGAGCCAGCTCTGGCATCGACATTCGGCAAAGGCCAGTGTATTTTTTTACATCGTCGGCAGACTGTGCTGTGGCGGTCGCGGCTGCATTGTCATACCAAGTTTGCGCATATTATGATTGGAAACATGTTTTTCGTATGATATTACTAAAACGTTTGCTGGCGAAAACATTCAATTAATTTTCAATTACGGCATGTTTATTTGATGCTACTTTATTTATGTTTTATCAGTCGTTATAATATGTAACTTAACAGGGGTGGAGGGCATGCGTATTCGAGACTTAACTTCGTTTAAGTGAGGTTAGTTGTAACTGACTTACAAAACGGCGTCGCTTTTGTTATTTTCGTAAGGAAGAAGCGCGTATTTTTTACCGCGTAGACACTTTATATGTGTATGTATTGTAAATGAATACGCCCTTTAGGCTTTTCCGTGTCCATGCTTCCCTCGTTTTTTTCAAGATCGCAAACGTCGAAAAAAAGTTATTGAAAGAAGCGCGTTCACAAATGCGTCGTTTATTTACTTGACTTACGAGATTGGGTATGCATGGATAATATTTTATCTGATATTTAACCGTATTTGCGCATATGAACATTCAAATAAAACACAAATCACGAGTATCTTAATTTCCCGACGTTTTTTTTCTATAATAATTAATATATTGAAGATATAAGAGTGTAAATCCCCTTTCGGAAACTAACTTGTTTATGCACATGTTATGCTCTGACTTTTAAACAAAAAACACAGCTCATACCTATGTTAGACGGTTTTACAAGACATTACTGTTGTGAATGAATTCCGCATTGGTACGAACGTATTGAAGATCTTTTTGTCATTAGAGGTCAGGAGTTAACATTTTATATTGTTTGCAATTGACGCAGTATGTTATATGTGATGAATTGCTAGTTTTAAGTTATTATATCTAAGGTGAAATACACTGCTGCGATTGTTTTCTCACATATTTAACACAGTAATTTAAGGCATTTGATGGTATTTTTATACAGTGTAATTTTTAAACGTGCATTTTAAATACGTATCAAGAGTATACCTTAAACGGAATACAACGCTTTCTATTTCCCGGTAACAAAACGATAGTTAAAGGTTTAAAAAAGAACGCGTAACTAAGTGTGTGCCTTTTTAGAAAGCGAAAGGTACATGACAATCCAACTATCAAACAAAGTACAAGACAAGTGCCACGCCAGTTAAAACACAATACAATCAATTTGACTTGCAATATAAGTGGAATGAGCAACCAAAAATGTAAAGCCTGTTCAATACTATTACAATGTTGATTTAGAAAATACTAACATTAGTAAGATTCGGAATAAGTTTTAGCAATTCGGAATACATGACGGACTCGATTTGCAAATCAGTGCATTAAGTGTTAATTGCAGATTCAAAAATATGTGTTTATTGAATATAAGGAAATTTAAAGCGTGTTGCCACAACGATACTGATACATGTATATAACTTTGATGTGACACATTTTGGAAGACCTACTTATAAACCAGTTCTGTAGTTGGTGTAAGTGGACTTGTAGTGGATAGAAAGAGTTGTGCAAAGGCAATACATTATATGATTTTTTAGAGAAATGATCAATATATACAGGTATTTAATTGTTCTTTTATTTCTTTTGTTAATACAAATTATTTGAGACGGTTGTTTTGAGGAAATAACATATAAGTTAATCCAAACATTGGTTGTTTCAAACATTACATGCTTATCTTTTATTATTTCAAGTGCCGAATAGTTTGTTTCCGAAATGGTGATTGGTGATGATGATGATGATTGGTGAGGATGATGATGATTGGTAATGATGATGATGATGATGATGATGATGATGATGATGATGATGATGATGATGATGATGATGATGATGATGATGATGATGATGATGATGATGATGATGATGATGATGATGATGATGATGATGATGATGATGATGATATATATAAAAAAATAATTATAAGTATTATCATAATTATTAATATTACGATTGTAATATTAATATGAAAAAAATATTCGACTCTTGACCAGTTGCCGGGCGTTAAATAGAATAATACACACACCCCGCAACTGAGTTTTATATCGTCGCCACATAACTGGGTCTTCTATCGACATCCCGCTATACTTTCCAACTATACTGGGAACGCGCGTCAAGCAGTAAAAGTTTTGCGCACAATAAGTTGTTTTTGTACTGGATATACACAATCTACAACAGATAACTACATGTAAAGATTGTATTTCTGAAACAAACGATTTATTGTTATGCCGAAGTTACGGAAGTTACGGGCGCTTTGAACCTTTGCTTATTTGGTAAAAACAACGTTTCAAATTTTCATACCGCATAATAATGTTAAGAAAAGTAATAATATGTTAATAAAAATGCACAAAGAAAACTAAGTATATAAGACTCCCCTGTAAGTATGCAGCAACATCACGAGAATCCGGTAAATATGTCCGGTTGTCTTTATTTAGAGAAATGTGTATGCCATAAGTCCACTTTCAAGTTATTTATTTTTCTGTTCATTTCTTTTCAATTGAGCCTTTAAATAGTGAATGTGTTTTTGTATTTTATCTACGTAATTACCACTACGATACAATTAAAAAAATGTGTTCCTTAATGATTATTTGTAACAGATTCAGTAGCCGGTCAAGAAGTAACAGTTTTACAAACAATAATTTGTTATTATACTGAATATAAATTATAAACAAAAGATAAACACATTTCCAAACTGTCTTTCTGTAACAAACGTTTAATTGGCATGCCGACATACGAAAATAACGGTCGCGTTTCAATATTCGTTCCGCATACTACTTCCACGTTTAAAATAAGGTGTTTATTTTTTAATGTGGATACATTTCACTTTAGTATTTTTTTCCGCTGTTGAAAAAAAGGAAATAAATATTTTTATATAAACAAAAAGCATTTTATAAGTGTCGTTTATCTTTTCGACGTTTTAATAGCATCAGACGCGCAATATCAGACTGTACGTTCGAACGTCGTTTTATGTCTACGAAGGAAACAAATAAAGTAATAGCTTTTAGTATCTCCGTCCAACAACTTACAACATATCCGTTTCGCTTCTGCTGATTTTTTAAATTCATACTCATTTACATTTTTTGTTACTTACAAAACAATAATGGGATACAGATTCTTGATATGACCGAATCGGAATTTAAAATAGTGGAAGACCATATGGGTCATCACCTTAACGTCCACAACAATATTTACAGACAACAAAGCTCTATGCTAGAAAAAAAGAAGGCGGCAAGGTTGCCACGAAAATGGACATCAAATGATAAATAATGATGTCTTTTTTATTTAACAAATTTAATAGATATGCTTTGTTTAGATTATTATTGTTATTATAAAATTTGATGGAACCATTTACTGAAATACATATTATATACATAAATATTTAAAACACGAAAATATTCATCACATTTTATCATTAGTTGTTTTCGGTACTAAAAGAACAGTCTTTACTAAAGCTCGATAATGCACAAAATTTATGAACTCGTTTAATCAAATATGGTCGAAAATTCCAAATCCTGAATATACACCTTATCATTTAATAAGTATTTTATTATAGATATGCCCCAACCTGTTAAGAGTGTCAGTTTATCAGATAGTGAACGCAAATATAGTAATAATTGAATATTCAATCGCCTAAAAGAATTTTATTTAGGACACATGTAATGCAATTTTTTATTCTTTATAAAGTGCATATGATGTATATTTAAAAACTACACAGATTTCTCTTCATTCATTGAGGTCATATAAAACCGATTGATAAAACGAAAGCTCAGCAAGCTTGCATCATGCTGCATCGGAAACTCTTTCAGGTGTGTTAAAAAATAATAACACGCATGATGCTGTTATTATTTTTAACAATAAAAACAGATAAATATTATATATCTCAAATGCCGTTATGTTTCAAAGATTTCACAACATACAGTGTAGTTTGGAATATAAAGTGGTTAATTATTTAAGTATCTAATTAATAACTATTGTTTTTTTTACGATGCTTGATCAGTATTGCATCGAAAAATACTGTATAGAGTAAAAAGCATATAAAATTAATTGTTACGTTTGAACCATATTTGAATAAAACATAAATATTGTGGCAGCTTAGTTACCTGCTCGTTTCTCAAACGATCGTATGATGTAATAATAAACACATGGGCACTTATCAAATGATTGTTTCATTTGTTAAAGTTTATTTTTGTTACAAAGTCCGATGACCGAGAATCTACATGCAGGGACTATACTAATGCAAAAAATGAAACACAACGAAAAACAGACAGGACCTGGATTTTTATGAAATGATACGTCCTTTAAACGAAAAATACCATTAAACCGCAAAGTGTCGTATCTGATTAGCCTGTGCGAACGGAACAGACTCATATGTGACGATACTTAAGTATATGCATTAAGCCCCGTTTTCCCAAAGCGAGGCTCGTATTAAAGTCATCGGATAAGAATTCTTGTTTTAACAAAGAGCGAGGAATAAATAACCACTAATGTAAATGTCAAAATATGTAAGATAATTTTTTTTTACCTCGTTAAGTATCATGGCTCTAGTCTCATAAGCACACGATTTGGAGTATTATCATAAAGTACAAAATGGTGATAAGAACTGCTCAGTATTTTTAATATTAAAGGTATTTGAAGGAGGGACCATTCTATGGGAACAATGGGTATGTTAGAAGGTCATTTTTTTAGCCGTGCTCTAAGCAAACGGGGCTTAATGCATGTGCGTAAAGTTTCTTTAAAATAGCCCGTGCAGTCCGCACAGGCTAATCGGGGCCGACACTTTTCGCCTAGATCAGTGTTTTTTAAATGAGAATTTAGAAGGGATTACAAAATCCGTAAAGCGGAAAGTGTTGTCCCGGATTTGTCTGCGCGGATTTCAATGCTAATCTGTGACGACACTTTTCGCACATGCACTGAACTCGTTTTTTCCAGACCGTGGCTCATTTATAAAAAAAATTCTGCAGTAACGCCAGAGATTTAGAAAACATCACAAACAAGTAATCTTACAATTCAAGTATTTAATTTCTACCTACCTAAATTTTAATTGTGCTGGAATATTGGAATATTGGTAGTTTGTCGGATGGTCCTGAAAAGAAATGCTCACGAAAATTTTCGTATGGTTTTTAGCTTATGTCATGGTCCTGTGTCCGTCGTGTGTGCGTGCGTGCGTCCATGCGTGCGTGCGTTAACTTTTTCTTGAAACATCTTCTTCTCCTAAACTACTGGTCCAATTCTATGAAATTTCTCAGGAATGTTCCTGTGGTGAACCTCTTTCAAATTTGTTCAAATGATGCCCCTGGGGTCAAATTTGACTTTGCCCCTGGGGGTCAAAAAATTGAAAATTTGCTTATATAAGGCCTATTTTGTGTAAACTTTATAAATCTTCTTGTCAAGAACCATTGGGCCTAGGGCTACCAAACTTGGTATGTAGTGACATCTTATAGTTCTCTACAAAGTTTGTTCAAATTATGCCCCTGGGGTCAAATTTGACCCTGCCCCGGGGGGTCAAAAATTTGAAAATTTGCTTATATATGGCCTATTTTGTGCAAACATTAAAAATCTTCTCGTCCATAACCGTATGGCGTAGGGCTACCAAATTTGGTATGTAGTGACATCTTATAGTCCTCTATCAAGTTTGTTCAAATTATGCCCCTGGGGTCAAATTTGACCCTGCCCCGGGGGGTTAAAAAATTGAAAATGTGCTATATAAGGCCTATTTTGTGCAAACTTTAAACATCTTCTTGTCCATAACCATTGGGCCTAGGGCTATCAAATTTGCTATGTAGTGACATCCTATAGTTTTCTACCAAGTTTGTTCAAACTATGCCCCTGGGGTCAAATTTGAACCAGCCCCGGGGGTTAAAAAATTGAAAATTTGCTTTTATAAGGCCTATTTTGTGCAAGCTTTAAAAATCTTCTTGTCCGTAACCATTGGGCCTAGGGCTACCAAATTTTCTATTTAGTGACATCTTATAGTCCTCTACCAAGTTTGTTCAAATTATGCCTCTGGGGTCAAATTTGACCCTGCCCCGGGGGGTTAAAAATAGAAAATTTGCTTATATAAGGCCTACTTTGTGCAAACTTTAAAAATCTTTTTAACCATAACCATTGGGCCTAGGGCTACCAAATTTGCTATGTAGTGACATCTTATAGTCTTCTACCAAGTTTGTTTAAATTATGCCACTGGGGTCACATTTGACCCTGCCCCGGGGGGGGGGGGGGTAAAAAAATTGAACATTTGCTTATATAAATCCTATTTTGTGAAAACTTTAAAAAATCTTCTTGTCGATAACCATTGGGCCATGGGCTACCAAATTTGGTATGTGGTGACATCTTATTGTCCTCTACCAAGTTTGTTCAAATTAAGCCCCTGGGATCAAATTTGACCCTACCCCGGGGGGTCAAAAAATTGAAAATTTGCTTATATAAGGCCTGTTTTGTGAAAACTTTATAAGTTTTCTTGTCCATAACCATTAGGCCTAGGGCTACCAAATTTGGTATGTAGTGACATCTAATAGTCCTCTACCAAGTTTGTTCAAATTATGCCCCTGGGGTCAAATTTGACCCCGCCCTGGGGGGTCAAAAAATCGAAAATTTGCTTATATTAGTCCTATTTTGTGCAAACTTTTAAAATCTTCTAGTCCATAACCGTATGGCATAGGGCTACCAAATTTGGTATGTAATGACATCTTATAGTCCTCTACCAAGTTTGTTCAAATTAAGCCCCTGGGATCAAATTTGACCGTTCCCCAGGGGTCACAAAATTGAACATATGCTTATATTGGGCCCATTTTGTGCAAACTATAAAAATCTTCATTTCTATAACCATTGGGCCTATTTCTATCAAATTTGGTAGGTAGTGACATCTAATAGTTTACTACTTAGTTTTTATTCAAATTATGCCCCTGGGAACAAATTTGACCTTGCCCCAGGGGCCACAAAAATGAACATATGCTTAAATAAGGCCTATTTTGTGCAAACTTAAAAAATCTTCTTGTTCTTAATTATAGAGCCTGGGGCTACTAAATTTGGTATGTTGTGATATCTAATAGTTCTCTACCAAATTTGTTCAAATTATTCCCCAGGGCTCAAATTTGACCCTGTCCCGGGAGGTCACAAAACTGAACATATGACGTTTACCAGGGGAGATTACTGCGGCCGTGTGGCTGTGACCACCAACAACAACAACATCTTGTAAACATGAGATAAAACCCTGTCATTTAGTGCCATTTTAGATCAGATGGTGACTGCTTAAAAAGGAATTGAAGTAAGACATGTGTTCTGAATGTTTTTCTTATAAACTGAAAAAAGTCGGGATTTATTTAAATATGTCGAAAGTGACCATATATCCCGATAAAAAAATTTCGGATGACATGTTTATTTAATGTCTTTTTTGTAGTGTTTAAACCAGTTTAATAATATCTTATTGATTTTAAAACACAACTTCTATGAACATAATTATTTCCATAAAAGTCAATATATGATACTGCATTGTAAACTCAAACTTTGTATCCTAGAGAAGGTGTTGGAATTAATGAAGTGCAATGTTCTTAACTGTCTATATGCTGCTTTTAAATAACTAATGATTCATTGTTCCATTTGTGAATTGTGACTCATGAATTGTGGAGATATGATTGTCAATTGCTCAACGATCCATATAAATTTCTGATCATTTTATAATTTTCTTAATATAAGTTATGAATTGATCTTATAAGTCATATGTATTACTTAATTAAATACATTTATAAATATAAGAAATAATCTTTAGATTATCATAATATTCTCAGGCCTGTTGGTCTAAGGGAGGTGTGGGTTGTTAATTATATGTATGCCCCTCTTCGAAGAAGAGGGTGTTTATTGTTTTGCACATGTCGGTCCGTCCGTCATCCGTATGTCCGTCCACCAGATGGTTTCTGGATGATAACTCAAGAACGCTTAGGCCTAGGATCATGACATTTCAAAGGTACATTGATCATGTCTCGCAGATGACCCCTGCTGATTTTGAAGTCACTAGGTCAAAGGTCAAGGTCACGGTGACCCGAAATAGTAAAATGCTTTCCGAATGATAACTCAAGAACGCTTATGCCTATGATTATGAAACTTGATATGTACATTGATCATGACTCGCAGATTACCCCTATTGATTTTCAGGTCACTAGGTCAAAGGTCAAGGTCACGGTGACCGGAAATAGTAAAATGGTTTCCGGATGATAACTCAAGAACGTTTTATGCCTAGGATCATGAAACTTCATAGTTGCATTGATCATGATTCGCAGATGACCCCTATTGATTTTGAGGTCACAAGGTCAAGGTCACTGTGACCCGAAATAGTAAAATGTTTTCTGGATGATAACTCAAGAACGCTTATTCCTAGGATCATGAAACTTCATAGGTACGTGGATCATGACTCGCAGATTACCCCTATTGATTTTCAGGTCACTAGGTCAAAGGTCACGGTGACTCAACTTATTATAACTCAAGAACGCTTACGCCTAGGATCATGAAACTTCATAGGTACATCTATCATGACTTGCAGATGACCCCTATTGACTTTCAGGTCACTAGGTCAAAGGTCAAGGTCACGGTGACTTCACACAGTAAAATGGTTTCCGGATGATAACTAAAGAAAACTTACGCCTAGGATCATGAAACTTCATAGTACATTAATCATGACTCACAGATGGACCCCTATTGATTTTCAGGTCACTAGGTCAAAGGTCAAGGTCACAGTGCCAAAAAACGTATTCACTCAATGGCTGCCACTACAGCTGACAGCCCATATGGGGGGGGCATGCGTGTTTTACAAACAGCCCTTGTTTGAGATGATTCTTTACAAAGAAAGATGCTTGTATTGTATTTGTTATAAATGTGTGAAAGGCTCTAAGAAGGAACCAAAGATTATTAACCCATTTACCAAACACCAACATGATTTTACGGGTTTATAGCTGACGACTTTATAAAAAATTATGATAAAATGAGAAATTGCTCAAGATGAGCGATTTCTCCTTTTATCACAATTATTTTTACCCTACCTGATTATTTCCTTAATATTCCATTACAATTTAATTGTCGTCTGCAACCTTTTTCAAATTGGGAAAGTCCAAAATGTGTCGTTTGGTAAAGGGTTAAGGCATTTTGATTCCTACGGGTCTTGTGAATCTGTTTCAAATCAAATGCGTATATTTGATCTTCAGCATCTAAAAATATGTGAAATAGAAAGAACGACAATATCTTTTGGAGAGATATATGTACCTACGTTATAAGCAATGGGACTGTGCTTCAAGGAACAATTTCCGGGCTTTTTAGTCTGTTTAGTTAACACGGTAGTAACTGTTTCCATATATAAAAATGCTCATCTTCCAACTTTAAGCGCCCAGTGGGACGAGGGGTAGACAGAGAAAGTCACATGTTTGAGTACATTTCAACCCATGCGCATTGCGCGTTTTTTTTTCGCATAAAAAACAGTGGAGCGATACAGGGCCATCATGGCCCTCTTGTTACTTAATGTATCATGAGCAACAGCTATGCCACAATATATGACCCGCGAAAATGGGTCTTATGCCACATGAGGACAGCGTTGCTCCAACTATATATCTAAGAACGCTCTAAGTTCGCGGTAACGTAATTGTAATGGTGTCTGTCTAGCAATCATGTGGTCCCGGGCTTGATCCTAACGGGTTTCAAGGAGCCATCTTAAGATCTCTTAATACATCAAGGACCATTTCCGACAATTGTCTGTCGATAAGCCAAAAGCTTTTGATGCATCGAGATAAAGTTATAGTTTTTAAATCATCCTTCCACGCAAATATAGTTAACATATTTTGAAAAGAATTAGACCAGTATACTGGTATTTACGAAAGGACGTGTTATGCACTAAACTTAACGCTGATCGATATATCCTGAGTGTTCTCCGTCCTATTTCATCATTTATATTCATTATACGCAAGGTACTGTTGATATTTCATGTTGCGAAGGATCACCATGTGTAACAACTTTATTTGTATATAATATGTAATTGAAGTTTATTATATTTTCGTGCAATTGAGCTTACCTATATATGTGTAGTATATAGCAGGTGATGCTTAGGATTAAATAACGACTTGTCCCAAAAATATGTTACAAAGCAATAGAGTTGAAACCTGCTTTCATGTTTGGTTACCTCTGACCCCATTAAAATATTTTTGAAAATAATAGACACGCATCTACATTTTTAGGCAAATAACTTGCTTTATGAAGTTGTATCGTTTTTGATACTTTAAACATTGTATACAATACAAGTATTAACATTAAAATTAACAGATTTAATATAAGTGTCATCTTCAATAGTATCATTATGGGATTTAGTAAGTTTGTATTAACTCTAATTCATATTTATTATAATTTTAATAATTTACAGTTACAGAAAGAAGTGTAAAGGCATTATATTGCGTCAAACAAAATATTTTTAGAAATAAAACCGCGTCGGGAAAATAAAATAATCTTGGATTGTGTTATACTTTACATTATACATGCGCAAATTCTGTGTATTATAAGAGAACGCAAATTCTATGCATTATAAGAGAAATTATATTAGTGTATCGAATTGTACTAAGGTCAGGTAAGTCATCATCATCATCATCATCACCATCGTCATCATCATCATCAGCATCATCATCATCATCATTATCATCATCATCATCATCATCATCATCATCATCATCATCATCATCATCATCATCATCATCATCATCATCATCATCATCATCATCATCATCATCATCATCATCATCATCATCATCATCATCATCATCATCATCATGATCAACATCGTCATGATCATGATCATGATCATCGTCATCATCATCAGCAGCAGCAGCATCACCAATATTCATCATCATCATCAGCGTCATCATCATTATCAATCCCGGGGGAAATGAGGGACGACGGTACAAAAATCCTCCTCGCGTCAGGTCTGTTGTGTGCTGCTGAGAGTAATTCATCCTTTTATGGGAAAGGATGTCCACTCTTTTACATTATCAATTTTTTTTTCTGACGGCCTCGACATTGACCTCCCTCTAGCGTGTCCTGGAAAACAGTCTTGCACAGAGACTTGTGTCTGTTGACGTGTCCAAGCCAAGCCAGCTTTCGTCGTTAGACGGTCGCCAGTAGGGATTCTTGTGGACCAACAAGTGATGCAGTCATGTTCCGGCATATTCGTTGGTCTTGTGCTACGTATAGGAAATGCGGAGCAGTCTTCAGAGACATTTTTGTTCAAATGCCTGTACCCTGCGTTCTGTGTCCGCTCGAAGCGTCCATGTCTCGCAGCCGTGGAGAAGGATTGAAGCTACGATGGACTTGAAGTGTCTGTACGTGGTGGGGAAGCTGATGGAAATGCTTGTCCACAACCTGCTCAGTCTGGCAATCGCTGCGGTCGCCATGGAAATTCGTATGACTAAGTCAGTGAAAATGATTCAGTTAAAAAACTTCTTTTTCTTTCAAGTTCCCAAAAGCGTTTGTTGCACTTAATTGCATATTACTCTATTTACCCACATTGTAATTTGCAAATTAAATTAAACTGTTCACCTTATTATTTTGTTTTTCGTGACCATAATACTAGTAAATGTGTTTTGTTTATTATTAAATATGGTTGAGTGTTTTATTTTACCCCATTGTTTTATTTTTCGTTGTTTTCCGAATTGTGTGTTAAGATAGGTGATTATTTTGTATAGATGATATACCGACATGTTAAATTTATACATGTAAAGAAACTTGTGAATATTGAATGCATTCAAAACCACAATGCGGTCCTAATTTATAACATTTTTTGTAGTTACATTTGTTTTGTTAAGGAACATTGAACCCGATTTTTTTAAACATCGGAATTACTGTTAGTCAATGAAAAGTGAACAATAAAAGTCTACTGTACTTCTGTTTTGTTTTGATTCAATATTACTATACTTGTATAATATATATTTACATGCACCCATCGTTTATCGAGTTGTGGATTTCCAATTAGTGGAGAAGAATTGAATCAATGATGATATAAACTTTCAATTATCAAGTCAGAACACCGTACTGAATATTCACCTCTGTTCGTAAACTATATTCGCGTTTACTTTCGAAAATAAAAAAAAGTCAATGGCGGGATAAATACAATATCGGGTAAATGTCAGCACATATAAGTTTACTTTCTCGGCACGAAAACTCAAAGCGACAATGCTTCTGCTTTATGTTCTCTACGTGTAGCTAAATAAGCGTATATATATCTAGTATTTTCTATACGCATGATATCATAAACAATCGGTAGTGAATTAAAATGCAATGAATTTTTGATAAGTTACTGTATCTTCATACTCGTAATCTGCGTTAAGATAATAACATGACAATAATTATAATTAAATCCAAGTAAAATCACAAATAAGCACAAAACACCGATTTATAAAAAAAGAAATAAATTAAAAACTTACCCAAACCTTATATCACATTGTTAAATGCAATTTATTTTGTATTATATTTATAGATGAATGATGCCGAATCTGGCACTTTGTTCACCACATTAAACATATTGTTGTTCAATTCATTTTATCAAAGTTACTTGGTAATTTTTGTTCTGATATTTTTCAATATTATGCGAAAGTCATTATCCAGACACGTTTTCTATAAGTGGTGTCTGATATACATTGTATTCCATGTGATCAGGGCAAAGGAAAATACGACTCTGTTAGGGATACTGTGTGTCTAATTGGTCTTTTAACTTTAATATTTATCATGACCTATAACCTAGAACGAAGTATCTGGTCAAGCGCAAGACTTATCTGGTCTCGTCATAGTTTTCATTTCTGCAAGGAAACTATAACTTATTTTAAAAGAAATCCACAGACCACCATGGAAATATGTACGCCCTCCAGCGAGGAACTCTATTTACAAATTACACTTTTACGGAAAGTAGTATACCTCTGACAATAAACTTCCGTTGAATTACGTCAGAACAAAAATGGAAGATGTTAAATATAATAATAATATGTTGTAGTCTTTTACGGAAGAGTATAAAAACATAAAAAAATTCCGTCTTCTATACCTTAAAAATGGCATACCATACAAATGTTCTAGTATCCATTTTTTTTATATCAAAGAAAATCCATTTTAAAGTTACGCAAAATATTTATAGTGAAAAATGTTAACATGTAATATAAATGTCATCATTAATAATATGATTATGGAGTTCAGTAGTTTTGAATTTACTCTAATGATTATGTTTATATTAATAGTAGTAGTAGTAGTAGTAGTAGTAATAATAATAATAATAATAATAATAATAATAATAATTATTATTATTATTATTATTATTATTATTATTATTATTATTATTATTATTATAAAATAATTATAATGATAATAATATTTATTATAATTATAATAATACTACTAATAATTATTATTATTATTTTATTATTATAATATTTATTGTTTTTATTATTATTATTAAAAAACAAAAATAATTATAGGATTTAGGGTAAATTCAAAATTACGGAGCTCCATAATAATAATAATAATATTATTATTATTATTATTATTATTATTATCATAATCATCATAATTATCACAAGTTTGCTTATTTTATTTAACTTTTCGATGATAAATTAACATGTTAACAGTGTGAGATAATTTAATTTTATTATATTATTATATTCCAGCAACCAGAAAGTAGTTAATATTATAGCAATATTACTTATTTGATTCAATCAAAAATATCGTACGGAACTTAAATGTAGCAAAAGTAATTTGTTCAGAAATATAATAATTATTTAAATTTAGTCCTGAAGTTGTTGGTCTTTATATAGCATATATACAAACACCCTGCAACAAGGTTTTATATCGTCGCCACATAAGTAGGTCTTGTATCGACACCCCGCTATACAAGGAATGTCAGTATATATATATATATATATATATATATATATATATATATATCATGTGCAATTACGAAAAAAAAACTAGAATGTATGAAGATATCAAAGATAATAATATGGACTTGTTCTCGAAAAAGGATTTGCCATTTATTTGAGTTTTGGATTTTTCTGCAGGGTTTTTAATTTGTAGTTTATAAAATATTTTGTTCTTTTTGTTAAGTCTTGCAAGTATTTTTTCTACGAATGTTCTTTGAGTACATGGTGTGTTATTTGTATTGGTTTAAGATTTAATATGCATGGGTATGCTTTTCAGTAATGTGTAGTACATAAGGAAAATACTTCAAGGTATTCTGTATATGTAACATATATTTAATATCAAAATAATAGAAGTCCTTAATTCTATAGTCGTATAACTGGTCGACATATATAATGTTATAGAAAAACGTCTTATTGTTTGAAGTTATGTCTTTATTGTTCCATAAAATAGATTGAATGTTGGTTTGTGTTTATAGATAATTTATGAGTTACATTACTCCATGCAGATAGAACATTAGATAGAAACACGTTTTCGTTAGCAACTCCATGTAAAATATTTTTGCTGATGTTACATTCAAAAAAGTTAGAAATCACCATATTATTTTAGAATTTTCTGTTAAATAGTTAATGTGGGATCCTCCTGCTATGTATGTAGGTATCCATGTATATGTGTGTAATACAATATGTGAATAAAAGTTGAGAGTACTTTAATAAATGTTTAAGTATTTTAACAAAAACCTTGTATTACTTGCAGGATAATGCTATTTAGCTCTTAGACCCTTTGATATCACTCTGTTCCAGCGAGAAGAAATAGATAAAACATTTAAAAAAATGAAAATGGAAGTACATGAACAAGAATCTTTTGTCTGATGTTTAATTTGAACACACAGTATTTCATGTTTGCAGCCTACATATTATTTCTAACATAACCTGAATTTTCATTAATGCGTTGTCCAAAATTTTACAGGCTCTGTGTACCCATATTGAATACAATGCTACCAGTTTGTAGCCCATATTAGGTACAATGCTTCCCGTATGTAGCCCATATTGAGTAAAAGGGCTGCCCGTATGTAGCCCATATTGAGTAAAAGGGCTGCCTATATGAAGCCCATATTGAGTAAAAGGGCTGCCCATGTTGGACCTATATGGGTCCCATGTGGGCACCTATATGAGCCCCATGTGGGCTGCCAACATGGGACCCAGATGGGTAGTGCAACCGGGCTCCATATGGGTCCCATCAGGGCTGCCCCATATACTTTCATGGGGCAGCCCAGATGGGACCCATGTGGAGCCCGGTTGCACTCCCCATCTGGGTCCCATGTTGGCAGCCCACATGGGGCCCATATAGGTGCCCACATGGGACCAATATGGGTCCCATATAGATTGTTTGCTGGGTGTAAACAAATGTGAACTTTAAATAAATATCTGTAGCAATTACAAAGGTGTTCATTTGTTTACTGCAAACTTTAATCTGAATTTCAACATGAACCCAACCCTTAATCTGATTTTGCTATGTAAAACAGGATGGAGGGGGCATAATTCAGCTTAATTTCTGTCTGTTCAAAGTAATTTTTCTTAGTTTGTTACTAATTTTAATGACCAAGGACACAAACTTACAATTGTGATTTCTGTATATGCAATATATTCTTTACTAGCTTAACATAGAGCTGTATTCCTATTGTTATAGCGATACAAATTATTGAGAAACAATCCAACAAAAAATTAATACTAAATTTAGAGAACAAGAAGCGTGACATACAGGTGAAGGTACGAGCCTCAATCGGTTCACGTTCTGACATGACCGGTTGCCTACCCAGCAGCTAATTTAATCGAGTGGGTTTCGATTAATTGCCTTACTTCCAAGCGCACGGCATAAAGGACCGGAAACCTGAGGGAAGTTGTTTATCAGTAAATGGGTCTCATACGCTAATGCTTTCTGGCCCTAAACTAACAAGGTGTTTACTATAATAATCATGCTGGTCCTCAGGTAACATATGTACACAATAATAATCAAACAATGTACTATCGTTCAGTCGTGATTAAATATAACTTTAACGTGCTAACGATTTACTAATTTATGATGACGAAATTACTAGCTCACGGTATCGACTAATTTTGAACAAGATAAGTAACTCGTGGTAACGCCAAGTCTTGTTAACTATACATCAACTTAATTAAATAATTCTTTGGGGACGAGATAACTCAAGTTCGACAACGACAAAATCAATAAATCAAACTAAATAAGTTTAAATTGAAAAATCGTGGAACGACAGATATTCGAACAGAAACATGGTACAACCGTTCCTTTGTATGGTTAAGACATCAATAGCACAATGTTTTACTATGAGCAGTATTCGTTAACAACACTTATTATCTAACGGAACAATTGCATTATTATACGGACTAATTGTCTTATACGTTTTATAAAGCCCGAATGACAAGTTGTAATGCAAAAACGTGTGTTCTCTAGGGTCACAAGATCGAATCCAGGTTTCTGTTTTGACATGTTTGTTTTTAAACATTTAAACATTTTGTAGAATCGAAACATGCAACATGTTACACTTTAAAATTTTACAAAACAGATATTAAAATGTTGCATTTTAAAAATTCTCTGTTAAACTAATGAGCTGAATATTTAACGCGTGCAACATTTCTGGTGATGAATAATATTGGCAGTCTTTCCCTTCCATATACCTTCAACGCCGTGGTCAACAAACAAATTGAATATCTCTCAGTGAACACTAAATAGGCCGCCTACGTACTCTGAACTAATGCAAGACAGTTTACAAGCCATAAAACAAATTCTATAAATAAATCTGATGACAAAATGAGGTTACATTGTAAAATTATTATATTGCTTATATTTTCTACTAAAAGTTTTTTTTCTGTCATGAAATACGTATTTTGTACACGTTTTATTCGATAATTATCATGACCATTATGCGTTCGCTAAATTATAACTCATTAAAATAGTCGCACAACAAAAACCTGTACTTTACAATAATTCACATCGCAACAGAAATTCATTGACATATGATCAATGCACTACGTGGTTACCCGTCCATATATACACATTGTATTTGTTAAAAGAAACAAACCAAGTTTAATATTTCATTTAAGTTTAAAATAAATAATAACGTATACAGGCTTCAGGCATTAATCTTTACCAACGGGATCCATGCTTCTTGCATCAGAAATTCAAATTGAAATAAAACTCAGTGTGCGTATACATATTGGTATGGCGTGATGTTTGCATTTCAACGAGCAAAACAGTTGAGAAGATTTTCTGCACGGATGGTAAGGTTTTCACCGATTTTGTTTTTTTAGTATAAACAGAATGATATATTTATATAGACAAACATCACGCTTTTGAGGACATTCTTGCACATAATATAACGCGCGTTGCAGATCAACCGTGTTGAAATAACAATCACAAGAAGCATGCTGTGAAATATTTGCCGGTTCTTTCTACTTTAAGTCAATTTAATAATTGTTTACATGTAGCGATAACTGTGAAGCTCGCCACTGCTTATGAAGGCTCTAATGGGCATATTTTCAAAGTTTAAGTAACAAATTAACAAATAGCTGTCGTATCGACTTAAAACATATCGCGCTTGGAGCAATGCTGAGTGTTGTTTTTAATTGGCTTGTGAATGCGGTATTACAAGCTAGTAAAATGAGTAATGTTTCCTTCTATTCTGCGATTCCTCAAAGCAGCAAAAGGAAGAGTGCATGCGGGGGGAGGGGGGAGGGTGATCATTTTAAGTTGTTATTTGCTCATCAGAGCACGATATGCTTGGGTTAGCGTTTTTTATCGCCTTGTGCCAAAATCGTTATCGTAAATACTCAAGCTATGGAGATATAAAAATATTCAAAAATTACAGATGTCCAAACATCTCCTTAGCGCCGATTGACTTGGCAGAGATAAAGTTTTATGTCAAAGGTTCCGATCATTTGAACATTAACAAGAGCAAACGAAATATTTTTGGGAAACGCATGCTTTCGTGATGGTGATCCTAAATTGAAACGTTTTCATTAAGGCATGCATGCAAATGGGATTCTCACATATAAAGTAACGTAAAGACAAGTTAAATACAACCAAGTGATACGTTAGCACAAAGAGGCAAAATGTAAGCATACAGTTGTCATGAAGCAATATGATGACATTCTATTCCATGCAATAATTAATCTATCGGCTTGATTATTCAAGTCAAGGATACTTCAAAATCAGCCACTTTTATTTGCTCGAAGAAGAAGATTAACCTTTATTAAACCATATATAAATGAAATTGCTCAAAAAAAAGTAGAAAACGTATATTTAGCACTTGAGAGGAAATAATAAAAGAAAATATCCGGCATTTTACAGATAAAAATATAATTGCAAAAAAAAAAAAACACAACTCTCACACTGTTTGAGAAATAATAAAAATAATTTCCTACATTTTAAGCAAAATTATTCTGGTTAATAAAAAGAACAACAAAAACACACAAAATGCAACAAGAAAAGACACAGGCACAACAGCCAGGGACATTAGAAACAGGTGTACTGCACCTCTATGTATTTGTATGTATAAGCACAAGGTTCTCCAAATACGCCGTTGCTCGCATGCAGATGACACGTGTTTTTGTTTTCCGTTACACAGCTTTTGTACCTTTGCAGTGGATGTTGTCGAAGCGCAGTTTGTATCCTGGCTTACTGAGGATGAGTGAGGACAGATGTGAAAGCCATGTTCGCGCTCATTAAACCCCGAGCGCACATACATACTTGGCCCACAGGACAGGACAGGTATATATACGAGCCGTCACAGTCCATGATGTCGGCATGTGCTAATATTTAATACATCAGAAATACGTCCTTTTTCAAGTGTTACAGCACAAAATTGCACAGCGGTTCAATAACAAATTTAATCTTTATAATAATTGCATATGACGTATTAATTGTTAGATATGTTGTTTATAAATAAAGAGTTTTACGGTTATACTGTTATATGAAATTTATTGATGAGTAGCAAAAGTAATAAAATACAAAATCCACCGTATTCCTATCGCTTCAAATACTCTGTCGTCAATAAGAGAATTAAATTGATCCTGAATGTGTATGTAGTATATTACATTTATACTCTATTATAATGAAACTTTAATTCATACATAGCTGTGAAAATAGAATATTGAATTCAAACATAACTTTTTTGAGCTTAATGACAACTGTTTATACATGATACTGAATTATAACATCTTGTTTAATATACAATACTTAATTCATTTACAGCTGCATATTTAACATTGGTTTTCTCGGTGTTAAACCAACACAGCACTATGAACGAATGAGTTATAATGAAAACAATTAATAAACTGTCATGGAACCAAAAGTCAAATGTATTTCCCCAGTGAAAATTATAACAAGCGACATATTCAGTCGTATTCATTGCCAAACCATAACTTGTGTCGTTGAAAAAATATGCATCGAAAAAAAGCCATGCCCCAACAATTTTCATGTCTGTTTTGCATGAAAGGATTTTCAAATGTATGAAACTCTATTTCCGTTGGTGTTCTTCTATAATTTCATCTAAACTTATATTTTAGTATGTTATTCATAAAGTGTAATCTGATTTGAAAAAGAAACCAGAATTTTTTTATTACTTTTATAATAACTTTGCGACTAATATTGTCAATTTACCTCTGAGGCTTTGCTAAAAGTCGATTGTATAGAAAATATTACGAAAAAGTTACACATATTTGTTTCAACTTTACCCTTTTTTTAACTCTTTATATTTTTATTTTTGGTCGCTACGATCTATAGTAAAAAATAGTTTTTTGAAGCTTCATTTGTTTCAATTATGTATCGGCTGTAAATGAAATATACTTTATTTTTTATCCAAATGCCGTAATAAGTTACATCATTTATTTATTAAATTTTAATTGCAAATACATGCACAACTAACTGCTAATAAACCATAACAAACATACCCGAACAACACAAAGCGACCACGATCAGGCAAGTCAAATGAGATTCCATTTTAACTCTTGAAATGTCCCTTCAAGTTTTATGTTGCGACGATCAGTTGATTTGTTTCTCGATTGCTATAGAGCCGAAGGTTTTAAAAAATGTGTGTTAAAAATTATATAAAAAATAAATGTTCTATTTTGAGCGATACCCTGACCTTTCTTATGAGAGAAATGACATTATTTACCTGTATATTTTATTGTTGTCAAATTCCTCGGCTCAATCAATGTCTGTGGACTAAGGATTTCATTATTAATTGTATCGGCTCTTTTATCAACGAAACGAATTAGAGCACACACAGCAGAGTCATTTAGTTTCATTTGAAAATACCAGATTCATTTAAGCAAATAATCACCGTTCCTTTCATCGGTCTTGTCGTTTGGTGGAAATGAGTGACGGCTACACAAAGATCCTCCGCCAGTCAGGTCTGTTGTAGTCTGCTGGGATAAGCTCATCCATGGGGAGGGATGTCCATTCTTTCACATTGTCTATACAGCATTTCTTCTGACGGCCTCGATAGCGACCGTCCTCTAGCGTGCCTTGGAGCACAGTCTTTTACAGAGATTCTTGTCTGGTGACGTGTCCAAACCAAGCCAACTTTCGTCGTTTGGCGGTCGCCTTGTCGGCAAACAAGTGCTACTGTCATGTTTCGGACGTACTCGACGGTGTTGTGACCAATGAAGGAGATGCTTAGCAGTCTTCGGAGACAATTATTTGCAAAGGCCTGTATCGTGCGTCCTGTGTCAACTTGAAGCGTCCAGGTTCCGCAGTCGTACAATAGGACGGAGACTACGAGAGAGTTGTTGGGGGAAAGCTGATGGAGCTGCTTGTCCACAACCTGCTCAATCTGGCCATCGCCGCGTTCTTCATGGCATTTCTAATTCCGGCCTCAGCGATACTGCTACAATCATTGGAAATGGTGGCTTCCAAATACCTGAAGCTGGTCGCTTCTTCCAGCTTCTCACCGTTAATGGTGATGTCTGCACTGATAAGGTTTTTGATTTTACTGCTTATGCCACCCATCTCAAGTTGGTGATCGGTTTGACACCGATAGGGATCGAGTTGTGATGGTCTTGGAGGGTCTACTGCATAATATTCGTAAGGAAAAGATTAAACAGGACGGGGGAGCGCAGACATATCTAACGTACTCTTTCTTAAGTCCTAAGGAAGTCATCCATCTGTCCGTTGAGACGTTCAATGCTGCTGATGTTTCCGTAGAGTTATTGTATGACTTACACCAGCCGTTCGTCAATGTTAAATCCTCTCAGAACCTGTTGGTGTTGCAGGTAATTGTAACTGATGACTATGCAGTTAAAGATGTGCTTTCTTGTGCTCCGCCCAGCACTGAATCTAGTCTGCGTTTCCGCCATAAGTTCTCGACCTTAAGTTTAAGTCGGTTGTGGATGATGCGTAGCATGACTTTGCAGGGATGGCCGATTAGACTGAAGATGCGCTAATTATTGTACAGCTTGAAGTTGGAATTTCAGTGGGCTGTTGACAAAAGATTGGGTCCACTCCTTAGGTCACGTCTTCTACTCCATGATCTTCATTCATAGTGTCGTCATTGCTGAAGTCATTGCCTCTCATCAGGGTTTAATCAACTCGGAGGTTACGGTGTCCACTTCCGGGATTTTCCTTCCTTTTAGACTTCCTACTGACTCCTCCACCTCTGCCTTAAATATTGACGGACTTTCGTCCTCCGCTTTTGGTCTGGGATCGTTCTGAATGAGGCTTAAATGTCCATATATATTGAACTTACTTAACTGTATAATTCATATAAGCTTTCAAATAAAAGTGGGTTTTTAATAAACACCTATGCGCTTCTAGTAGTCGTGGGAATTATATGTTTACTTGGAAGCCCTATGTCGAATGAATAAGAACAAGAAAATGTTAAGTGGCATTTGGTAGGTTCTGAGAATGTACAATATTAATATTGACGAAGAGCTAGTGCAAGTCATGCAAGAACTTCACAAAAACGCCAGCAGCGAAGTACTTTAAAATGTACGAATAGGCGACTTCTTCAGGATATCAGTTGGCGCCGTCAGTAATGTCTGCTCCCTCAAGTCCTGTTTGACCTTTGCACGAGACCCTTCAAGACCACTTAGCCTCAATCACCATCGATGGGAGACCTATCTCTATCTTAAAATGTGTTGATGACTGTGAACTCATAGGTGGCACCAACAGTGAACACTAAGACCACACTATCAGACTCTCTGAAAGAGCAGAAACACACGGATGGAGGTCAGCACGGAGAAATCGAAGATCATGGTGAAAAGTGCAAACAACACCAGAGCGGACATCACCATGAACGGCGAGAAGCTGTTCTAGCAAAATCTTTGCCTTACATTGAGTGATTTCAAATTAGATTTTCACAAATGTAAACCATCATAAGACGACGTGTCGCGTGTAACACCCGTCTCTATGCCTCAAATGTTAAGATAGTACTAAGGATTCAAAGGTTAAGTTTGCCATAAAACAGCTTTACCATTACTGTCTCAGGCATAACATTATCATATATAAATGGATTTTAAAATAGATTTGTAAACATGTAAAGCATTGTTAGACGACGTGTCGTGCATAAAATCCGTCTCTCAACCTCAAGAAACTTAAAGACTAAAGGTCAAATTGTGCCATTGAACAGCTTAAAATTCCTTTCTCTAAATATAACTTTTCCGTACATTTTTTTTTAAACAAATTGGTACGAATGTAAACCATCAACGTGATGTGTAACACCAATCTCTTTACCTCAAAGGTCAAGCACACACTAAGGGGTCAAAGGACAAGTTTGGTAAAAAAAACAGCTTGTCCGGACTGTAACTTTGTCAAGTATTATACAATTATAAAAGTAATTACAACCAATTACCATCATGAGGATACGCCATGTCGCGTATAACAACCGTCTCCATACCTCGAACGTCTTAGTACCACATAAATGTCAAACCTAATTAAGGCCATAAGACAACTTCTCCTGACTGAAACATTTTATCAATTATGCATTTTTAATATAATCTCAAACCACAATGAGGAGAAGGATGTAGCGTGTATAAACCGTCTTCTTACCGCAAAGGTCAAAACATCCTGAGAGGTCAAATAAGTGGGGTAGATTTATGTAATTAGTCCCGTTAGTCCCGTTATGCTGACAAGATTTATACATTTCCAATCATCAATAAGCTAGTGTTTCTGTAATCATGAACATCAGTTTATATGAATATTTCTTACACTAAAGAGTCAACTGCATGTGACTTTGGAAATTAGTTTGGGGAAAGGCTTATTTCTCTCATCGCGCCACACAGCAAAAATAATATCAAACAGTTTTTATACAGTCCTGAATCTTTTAACTTATAGAGGCCATGTTCAACAAAGAGCTTTTATGTTTGTTAGATCATACATGTTACTTTTATTGTACGATGCAGTAAATAATGTTCATATCATATCGAAATTGTGACACATTTGTTAACCATCATAATCATTCCCTTGACCGGTTTGGTCGTTATGGAGAAACAAGGTACGACGATACAGAGCTCCTCTGCCAGCCAGATCTTTTAAGGGATGATATTAGTAGAGAATCCATGGAGAGGGACGTCCACTCTTTAAATGTGTCCATCCAGCTTTTCTTATGTGAACCTCGGCGGTGACCTCTCTTTATCGTTCTCTGGAGCACAGGCTTGCACAGTGAGCCGTGCCTGGTGATGTTTCCAAGCCAAACCCAGCTTTCCTCGCTTGACGGTTACCAGGAAGGGTTCATGTGGTCAAAAAAGTGCTGCCATGTTTCGGACGTACTAGTTTGTATTGTGTTCCATTTAGTGCTGCAGAGCAGTCTTCTGAGACACTTGTTTTCAAATGCCTGTATCCTGCTTTCTGTGTCCGCGTGAAGCGTTCAGGTCACGAAGAAGTGCTGCTCAAGATATACACTAGGAAAGAGCTTGTAGAGCCTGTACTTGGTGGGGAATCTGATGGAGCTTCTTGTCCTCAACCTGTTCATTTTGGCCCTATCTTCCATAGCCATGGCAATTCTAATTTGGACCTCAGCGGTAATGGTACCATTCTTGGACAGGGTTGCCTCCAAGTACTTAAAGCTTGTTACCTATTTCAGATTTTCGTCGTTCAAAGAAGTGTCAGAACTGGTATTGCTCGTTTTTTTCACTTTGATTGTTGATCTCAACGTGCTGATTCCCATCACTTATTCACCTGCTCTCTCATAGAGCCTGTTGGTGAGGTCTTAGAATATTACCCATGCGGTCAATATCATCGGCGAATCCCAAGTTACAGGTCTGCCACAAATGGAGATTGATTTGTGGTGGTTTTTGAGGGTCTTCTCAAGGATAGTGTTAAACAGGACGGGAGAAAGCAGATATCACTGACGACGCCCACTGATGTAAAAAGAAACCATACATCTGTCAATTAAGAACTACTGCGATGCTGGTGTTTCCGTAAAGTTCTCTGATTACTTGCATAAGCTCATCAACTTTGAACCCTCTTATAACCTGCCGTAGACCACCATGCCGCCCGCGGTCGAAATCTTTCTTAACGTCGATGAAGTTGATAAAGAGCTCACGTTGGTTTTGCAGATGTTAATTAATGATTTATCTGCAGTTAAAGATTCGTTCAACTCTGCTCAGTCCCGCTCTGAATCCCGCCTGCCACTAGATCATTTTCATTGTGTTTAGTATTAGCAGAGGCATGACTATGCTGAGAAAGCTGGTAATTTTGACATAGTTTTAGGCAGCCCTTTTTCGGTAGGATGATGACTAGAGACTGGTTCCACGCCATGTGCCACTTTATCTCCTACCATATCTATTGAAATAGAGCTGTGAATTTTAAAGTATTGTCCGGTGGTTTTCCTGCTTTCATACTGCGCATCTCCTCCAACTCTGTCTTTAGTGTGACCGGGCTTTCGCCGTCCCCTTATGGTCTGGGATCTTTCTGAAGGAGGCTGTGATCTTGTCGAAGCGGGTATTTATAGATGCAGATGCAGTATTCTGTTCCCCTGTTAAGGACTGTGGCACTCTCGGTCAGAAGGTTATGGCAAAAATCTTCGCCATGAAACGTTGTTGCGTTCGCTTATTTTGACTTTAATCGTTGTGGTACCAGTTAGTAATCGATAGCTACAGCCAATTGTATCAACGATTTAACTAAACAGTAGCCGCAAGATCATTGTAACCGGTGTTGTGCCGCGTCTCTGTGGTATGTATAAAAACGACGTTTCCCTATTACCGCGGTTATTTCAAACCCACCTCTAAGTGCTGGTTAACGCTGGTTACCACACGGACTGACTTACATGGTGGATGTCGTCGATATTGCTACCATTTTTAGGCTGTGACCGCTGTCCTTGACTCTTCGGACTGAAGGACCGCTTTATTAAATTTCCAACCAGTGGCGAAGACCGACGACGAGTGACTGACCGAGTTCGAGGATTTCCGTCCGTGATAGGTTGCATAGACGGAACACACGTCCGAATTATATCACCCAGACAACCCGATAAAGCGAAATACGCTTACCGGAAGCATTTCCATTCGATCAATATGTAGGCAACGTGTGACTGAAACTATATGCCTATTTGTATTATATATCTCTATCGATAATGCACTTATGTTAAACTCTATAAGTAATGCATACTTAATTATTTTTAATGACGATCACTTATTGATGAAGAACTTGATCTTAAATTATTTAACAATGAATAATAAAACTAAATAATCAATTCATTTGTATCGTCAAGTTCAACTTTATTAACATTAAACATTAGTGATTGTTGTCCATATCAACATCCGTGTTTTTATAAATCCGTTTTTTTCCGATAAAAATGCGACCGTATCAGCGAAGCAACATATGAAAACTGGTCTGTGTATGTACCGTCTTTTCATTTTGCATTTGACAAAACGAAATACAAAAATCACCACGTATTCTTTCGTATTCCGTATTTCAAATAACAATGGTTTTTTTCGTGATGACAAATATAAAACATAATACGAAACTTATATACTTATTCGTTTCTTGTTTCAATCTGAATATTACAAGAATCATGGTTTGAAAATTGTAATGAAATGTTTGTTCCTATTTAAAAACGATAAATGAGTTTCGCTGCTGTTTCGATGAGAAAAACTAGATTGACTTTTTGCACTTATTTCAATTTGATACAAATTTTACAATAGTTGTACATTAACTTAGTTAAAACTCAATTCCAAAAAATAAGGTATAAGAACTCCAAATTAATGTCTATCTGCAGAAAAGCAAGTAATCGAATAAATAAAGAATACATCAATGTAATATTCGCGCCGTGTGTGCATGATGTCAAAGAACACTATTTACACTTCTTACAATAAAGTGTAGATTTATTTTTCCAAGCGCAGCATGTTTTACAAATCCATGTGAACAAATGCTCTTGCAACAGGGCTAAAGTGTTAACAATTTAACAAAACTTTGCATTTATTTTTACATCTCGTTTACAGCAACCTGTCCCGAGCTTTATAGATAATATAAAAATCTATTAACACGCAGAAGTGCTTCTATGGTATGAAACAAAAAGAAAAGTACTATAGTTTTAACTGTTCTTGATTTCATTATCTGAATAAAACAATGTTTACATAACTACTTTTTCGAGCTATGTTTGGGAGATAAAAAACATACGATTTTGTAAATGGTTTGGTATAATTATAATTGGTAATCAAACTTCTCCAAATTCTTTTGGATAGAGTCCGTATATATCAAATGTTGTTAATAGTAGTTAAATATACACACGGGAACGCAAAATAAGACATTAAATAAATAAAATTGGTACTAATGTACCTTTTATAAACATGTAAAAGCGAATAAGACCTTTTTTTTTTGTAATCCATAACGAATGAAAACTATTTCATGAGTGCAACATGCTTAAAATATTGCATTCTTACACCATTCTATAGGGTATGACGTGGTTTTCAAAAATATCAAGTGTATGTCGTGTCTTGTAAAAATGTAAAACTGAGTCTTCCAATTTGTGTTTAACCGTATTCAATTTGCCATTTGGTGTTAGATTTTATATAATGTTAATAAACGAAACGACGCAAATACAGCTTTATTGAAACATCATTTAAGTGATGGTACGTATATTCATTAGGTATCTCGAAACGAATGTACGTATCGTTTGAAGTCACAAATGTTAAATGCTTAATGGCATGAATCTGCAGTTAATTTGATTTAAAAAGAAAGTGCATTCGTTCCAAAGACTTATTGTATGTGTATTTTACTTATTTTATTATCAGATATAGAATCTATATAGCAAAACGCTGTATTTCAAAAGGTTTCATTTTAATTTGTATTGCTTAAAAATGTATAAACCCGGGATCCGATAATAAATCATTTGAAATTGAGCGTTTTTAAGTTTCATTTTATTGCTTCAAATGTTAACTGTTATTGCATAAAACCCGTGATTCGATAATAGATCTTGTGACACTATTTATTAAGAAAGTATTTTTTCTCCTTTGGTTTTATTGCTATTTCGTACGCGATTTAGGTCCCTGTGTATAAGGGTGTCGATAATGTATGCTTACCAGAATAGTTATATCATCACGATAAATTAATGGGTTTCGCGTAATGATTCGTTAACCTGACAGATCCTTTTAAATAATGTCGTGTACCAATGCAAATAAGTTTTTGAGTACAACGAGCATTGTTTCCATTACTTATTACATAAATAGTTGCCGACTGATTTAACATACACCTCTGGATTACTTACCTCACAACTCAACCGCGTACATTTACTGACATGAGGAGTTTAAAAACTTTTTATATTTCAATGTTATTTTTACGAATTTACCGGATTAAATAAGCCCGAAATGTCAATTTATCGAACAAAATTGCATTTTTAATGTGTCATTGTGTCAATAAAATTGTATAATAAGTAAATAATAATAATATAATTAATAACATATACATTATATTTATCATTAAGGTAAAATAAGGCATAGAATATGTTTACCGGGTCTGGATTCGAACTGGGTTCCTTTGGGAACACCCTTTTACGAATTACAACTGGGTATTTTAGCTAAAAAAACGTATTAGAGAAATTGTTCCTCTATTAGTGCATTTCATCAGTGAGCACCTTAGTGTTGTTAACTAATAATGATCATATACATGGATGCCTTAACAAAATGTGACATATATATGGCAGGTTTTTGTTTGAATTGATATCGTTTCCACGATTTTGTAACTTAAACTGCGTGATTTTGATTTATTGATCGGGTCCTTTCCACGCGTTAGTTATCTCGTTATCTTGCATTATTAAATTCATTATGTATATAGGTATAACTTAAATCTATTTAATTACTCGGTACAACGAGTAAGTTCTTGTGTTCACGCAGCTAAATTAGTCCATAAAGCATGTCGGTTATCTCGTCATCACGACTAATAAAATCATTAGCATGAGTAAGTTCTCTATAATCACAACCTCATAAAAGTAAAGTGTTTGATTATTATGGTGTAAACCATGTCAGTTGAGAGCCAGCCTGTTGATTAAAGTCTAAACATTGTCAGTTGAGGGCCAGCAAGTTTTGAATTATAAGACACCTTTTTGATGAACATCTTTCCTCACGATTTGAATCCTTTGTCGCGGGCGCTTGGCAGTAAGGCAATCGGAACTTCTCAATCTAACTGGCTGCTGAGAAGGCAACCGGTAATGTCAGAATGTGCCCCGATTAAGGCTCGAACGTTCAATATCCCGCTCCGCAAGCGAACGCTCTAATCAATCGACATAATATGTTCTTATTTTGATTCATTGTTTTATGTTATTAGGCCGGGCTTAAAAAGTCGTAACCACGAGTTATGTATCTCTTTCACCCAGCAAGTCGTTTACAAGTGTTAGTTGTCTCGCTCCAAGGAGTAAGGCGATGCTCTCTCAATTGTCTTAAAGCGTGATGATTGCAAATACACGACGATTTTGAAGGTCAAATCGAGGGAAACTCGTAACAGAGACATTGGCGAATGTTCTTCAACTTTAATGTTATTAGTGTAAGTTTCCTAGACTTGAACATGTGTCAGTAATTGTAGGGTTACGTTTTACATTTGATTTAATTATTATTTTATTGGCATATATGTATATGCAAACATAGCAACACTTTACCTAGTTACCGGTCGCTTATTTAAGCATTTTTTAAATTGGTATAGTTCGTATAGATTGCATTAAATTATCATGAATAATCAGCGTAGTTTTGTACAATAGTCTCGTCATAATAACGACGTCGTTTACACACGACGTATTTATACATTATCTTGGCACGAAGGCGCGATGCATATTCATATCTTTTAAGTTCAATGAAAACAATATTGTAATTAAATATCTGACAGAACAAAACAGACGAAAGTTTATTTATATAACTTGAACAAGTCTAGTGCATCGTTATATGTACAAAACTGACAATATATAAGCAATAATCATATGCAAAGCAATTTGAAAGTGACCAAAATAGTGTATAGTTCTCATTTAAAAAGCCTTTTTTTACAATATTTTGCCAGATTCGTTAGAACTTGAGTGCTAGTATTTTTTACCAAAAGGATAAATTTATGCATACTAGGTCGGTTATAATAGAATTCGTCGATATACAGTTTTCTAATATTGGTATAAATAGGACATGCAATAACAACATGATTCCCCTCTTCGATATCAATTTAGCTACATTTACTACAATTGGGTTCGTTTTTATGAATATGTATATGTCTCCCAAATTCAATTTGTAACATTCGTGACGAAAGTCTTTGAATTTGTTTTCTCAAATTAAAGTTTTGGATTATGTTAAGGTAATCAGAATCCCCAATTCAAATTCAAATCGATGATTCAATTCTTTGTATGAGGTCAATTAACTTTTTACATTTTAATCATTTTTACCACAAACATATGTATACATCAATAAGTCTATTATTCAATTTAGGAATAAATACATTTAAATTTACAGACTCCGGATACATCTAAACATCTACAAAACCAGTATTTTGAAGCAATTCCCGTTTTTTTTGGTTACTGAATGTTTACATCCAATTATATTTTCAGCACCGTTTCTCATATTACATAGTGTACTTCATAATATATAATTAGTTTTTTTAACAGAATACTATTTTTATTAAATATTTAATAATTCGTACATAGCGATTGACATACAGCAGGTATCGCCCTTGTTCCCATTCTACTGCTGCATTAGGAGTACTCATTTTGACACCAAGTATTGGTTTCAAAAATCTTCAATATCCTTAGCATTTGAAAAAACCCAAACCTCACACGCATAACACAGTGCTAGAGAAAATACGAACAAATGAAATTCAACATTTTTTTTAACAGGATCATGTATGTCTTTGAGTATTGAAAAAAGCGACCCTATAGCCTGAAGCCTTTATCTGATAAAGTTCGAGTAGTTTGTATAAAAGACCCACACTTTAAAGTACAATACCGAGATAGTTAAATGGTTATATCATATCTTTTTGCTCATTTTTATATAAATATTTTTGAAAAAAAAACACGTTCAGTTAATTATTTCCACCTTTTTGTTATATATAACTACTTTTTTTCTACATTGACTTTCAACTTTCATCGATCACAATATTCGAATAGATAATCTAAAGATTTTTGCAATCCTTTTGGTGTTTCGGAAAAAAATACAGCATCATCTGCAAACAATAATGAATACATAGAAATTCGGTCTACCGTTATTGTATATTTATTGTTATTACTCAAAAAGAGTTCGATTTGAATAGCAAAAAAAGGGACAATAATATAGGCGAGATTGTCTCCCCTTGCAATAATCCAACTTCGCATAATTTCACTTTGTCACACATCGACCGAATACTGTTATACAATCTAACGTTAATTCCGCTCTTAATAAGCTTGTACTATAGTCCGTTTCGATTCGATATATTAAATCAAAGCATTTCATTGAGTCAATTTAGCAACAGTATAGTTTCTATAAAAGACTTAAGTAGAAAAATAGCAATCACCGTGCTATAGTTAGATTTGAATTCGAACTGAGCGTCTGTGAGCGTATCGTTTACAGGAGCCCACTTTTTAAGCTGCTCGTTTATGACGACTGTCAACAATTTGGCCCAACAGCTCACTAATGTTATACCCGATAATTGTTTTGGTCGAATGAGTCACCTTATTTTGGAAAATACGTATAATTACTCACTTGGATTGTTGTACCGCTCCACAACATCCGAAGATACGTTTTCGCACATGCTATAACGTTGCAACGCTGACGCATTTACAGTTGCATTTTCTTACCTAGGCGAGATAAGTTATGTCCCCTCATAATCTCCCATTGTAGCGCCCGCCACTCGTGGTTTGTTTACCGTTTACTCAAAGCACATGCGGAAAACGGAAACACCCTCTTTATTTAAATTGTTAAACATTGATTTTTGTAACATTAAGATTTTGTTTTGTTTTATAATTTATTCAGCAAAAAAAGCTATAAATATAATAAATCAATTGTGTTTTTAAGTATTTTGTATTAGTTTTGGTTATTTAAATACGAACTAATATATGTTGATTTTTGTACTTTGAGTTGTCGAGTTCAAAACAGAAAAAGAAGGTATAAACACGAACTAATACTGGCTTAATCCACTTCTTTGAATGCACGTACACACAAGTTCATGCCATATCACCCTTACTCTCGCCCACCATGCCCGGACAGCTTTGGTTTGCCTTGAGTTTATGAAGATTTTCTTTCATCAATTCCGTTATAACGTCCAGCTCTCGATCACTTCAGGTTTAAGACCGTCTTTCGCTTATTTATTTTGTGACACAGAACGAAAGCATATTTGACATGTTCGTCTGATGTATTGCGCGAACAATGGCGTAATATTTAGTGTTGCATTCTTGGTAATTTTACTGTGGTCAGTTTTCAACTTTCAATGGTTAAGTAACAAAGGAGTATCCATCGTTGATACAAGTAAAAAATATACGGCGGTTATATAACCATGTAAAGTAGTCATGTATACTCTGTAAGTTAACATTTAACCACTGTTTATACAATTGGCTGCTGGTTAGGGACTTTCCCGTGTGGAGCATGCCAGGTCTCTGTTCTCGACAATGTGTGTGGTTGCAGCGTGTAGGTCAGGGTCAGTTGGTGGTTTCAGAGGACTTAAAGAAGTCTCAACCCTCTGTCTTTGGTTTCTCCTATATCAAATCTACCTTCTGTCCCTGACCTATCTTGGTAGGCGTCTGGTCCAAACTTGGCATTGCATTCGCCGTGGACTATGATGATGTCTTTCTTCGCGGTCTTCACTATTATGTGCTCTAACTCTTCATAAACCTGTTGGATCTCCGCGTCTTAGTAATCTGATGTTGGTGTGTATACCTGGATACTGGTGATATTGTCAGGTCTCGTGGCGATACCGATGGAGAGGAGTCTGCTGGAGACTGGGGTGCAACTGATGACGCTGTTGACTCCCTCCTTCCTGACGATTAAAAGCAACGACGTCGTGACGTCTAGAATCCCCCCGCGGCACCATATCTTATGCCCTTCGTGTGTTTGTGTGTCTCTGTTCCATGTTCCTTTTAGTGTTCACTTAGTTGGCAGCTTGATCGAGGCTTTAGTTCTATTAGCTTACTAACCGTATCCACCATGTAAACTGGCAGTGGGCTTGGGTCAATCTTAGCGGCGCCAATCTTCTCTTCAACAATTAGTAGCTGGTCGTACAAAACGTGCAAGCCCCCTCACATCATTTTGGGTTGTTGGTGTGTTAAGCGTAAATATAGTACCTATGTCGTTTTGCAGCAGCTTGGCAGCAGCTCTCTCGGGAGGGCGGCACACTAATGCTAAACTGAGATTGAACTCTCAACTCTTCTTCTGGAACCTAGACTAACCACACCCCGATAACCGCTCCTGCTAACTTATGTTAAACTTTTGATTTAATTTGTGGATGCATACAGCGGTAATCAAGTGTTTGTCGATTGCTTGAAATAAAATACAGTATTTTTTAAATAACTCAGCCCTAAAAGTAATAATGTATACTCTTTAAGTTAAAACATTTTTCTTCTGGACCATACATAAGTATGTACTCTTGGTGACTGTATATATGACTTGAATTAAGCAAGCATACGATTCAGTTGACGTTACTGTTTGCTGGTGTTTGTCTCGAGATATGAGGGGATGATCAGCGTTTATACGTTTTCCATTTGCAATTATGTTAAGTTCTGTGTGGGAAAGGTTTGAGGTCGTATCGCAGAATAACACTTTGTGAAATGAGTGTACGCAATACGCTTTTCATGACATTTGCTTTAAACATTCACATAAACCTCTACTTCATTGCCGACTGGTATAGTTTTACAACACTAAATCCACGCATCATGCGCATGATGACTGATTTTACAAAATGCATATTTCATATATTAAGAAATAGTTTGTCATATTAAAATCATAAATCATCGTAAAGCTTGCTGCAAATTTGATCACTTTTAAGTCGCTCGTAAATATCTCGAAAACTGCTGGACCGTTTAGCAGCCACTTGGATATGAATCATGTGAGTCGTATTAAATATCAAAGGTTGAAAGCCCACATAAACTTCTATTGTATCGCCGTCAAATCGAGTTTTTCAACATTAAAGCCATGTATCATGCGCATGATGGCTGATATTACAAATTGCATATGTCATACCAGAAATAGTTTGTCATTTTGTATTCATTTATCCGTGTGTAGCTTGCTGCGACGTTGCACATTATGAAGCCGTGCGTAAATATCTTTGAAACTGCTGAACCGTTTAGCGCCCACTTATATCCTCGAGTGACCCGAATCGACGCTGCCACAATTCGACGCGATTTTTGTTTTGCCTCTGTTTGATACATAAGCGACATCCGTTGACGTCATACAATAGCACATGGTACACATAGTTGTTGTTTGTTATGTGGAACATAGCGGGTTAAAAGGTAAGATATGGTTGATTGGTTTGCAATTAATGGATTTTTATGTATTTTACTTAATGCAAAACTTTTGAACACTTTACACCCAATTGTCTTTGTAAATAAGACCGTGGGATAATGCATCGGTTTCGTCTGCAAAAGTTCACTATTTCATTCATAAGTCACGTGACTGCCGTTCGACAAAACATCGTATAAATAGATTAATTTTCTCTATGAAAAAGGTGTGCGCGTAAACTTTGATTTGAAGTCCGGATATGTTTTTGGTTATGCTGTAATACAATTTTTACTACATGCAGCAAGTGTTAATGTTGGTAAATGCATATTATGTTTATTCCTTATTTTCATTTACTTAATTATAATTGTAGGTTCCACAAAAGAAGTACATGTTATATTCACCTACTTCCATAAACACAGCTTATGACAAGGGGTTGCTGACAGGGTCCCCTATAAACCACTGCCACTGGCATCCCAAATTTAAAAACCTTGATTGATTTAATTAATTTCTGTTCCATAATGCTTTGACAGTAATACAAATTTAAGTATAACAATCATGAGTTAATATTTTATGCATTCAGTTTCCACAGGAGTGATATTTACATTGCAATCAGGTAACCAATCAGATGCGTCGTTTTAGGGCACTCTCAACAAATATGGCCGCCGTTACATAGACTTGGGTCATTTCGTTTTTCAACGATTTTTTGTTGATTACACAATCAATTTAATTTAAAATGTGTAAATAAAAGGTAAATGTGTAATGAAATAACACAATTAATTACATAAATCCCTATATTGAGCAACAAAACTTCAACAAACTGCTTGTATGCGTCGAAATTGGGCACTCGAGGATATACAATCATATTAGTCGAATTCAGGGGCCGTATTCACCAACAATTCTTTAGCAATTCTTAGACTTGAAAATAAAGAAAATTCTTAAGTCTAAGAAAAAATTCTTAAGTCTTATTCACGAACTCATTTTGCTAAAGAAAATTCTTAAGAATAAAGAATTTTCTTTAAAATTCTAAGAATGCTTCGGGGCATTCTTAGAATAATTCTTTAAGCTTCCAAGATGGCCGTTCGCGTTATGCGTTACGCCAATATCTTGTTTAAAAAAAGGTCGAAAATGTTCCGCGTAGAAGATTGTTTGACAGAGAAAATCCTCTAGACGGTTTGTCGGAAATGGAGGTTTATAGGAGATACCGATTTATTCCGGCAACTATACTGACCTTATTAAATTTGGTCGCCGATTCTCTGGACTTTGGAACGCTGAGGAATTCTCCTCTGCTGCCGATCCAGCAGCTGTGCATATTTCTTCGTGCCATGGCGACTGGATCATTCCAACTCGTCGTAGGAGACACTGTTCGGGTCAGTCAGCCATCCGTATCAAGATGCTGCCGACGAGTTGGACGAGCAATAGCTCGACTAGCTCGCCGTTACGTACGGTTTCCTGACAGGGAAGAGTGCAAATCCAGATTTCAGTCCATTGCTGGTGAGTGCCAGATTTGTGTTTGTCTAAATGACCTTGACTGAGAACATTTATCCAAGGGAAATCATTCACTTGCACTTCATTTTTGTGGGGGCATTGTCGTTGTTATTGCATAAACAACATACGCAGTTAGGACCAACACTTTTTTATGTGATTTTTTTTTAATTAAATGATTTATACACTATTTTAAATTCAGTAATTTTTATCACTGTATCTATTTGATGTTTTGTATGATACATTCTGCATTAGGTCAAATGCAAGTTCACAGAAAGGTGAAGCATACGTTAATTGAAGGGCGATGTCACCGGAGTTTAGTCCAAAGTGGATACTTCTCTCATGTCGTTTATTCACAGTTATTGTAATATTATATATCTTCATTCTTAACTGAAAATGACATTTTGATAATTACGACATTGTGGTTATTGCACTGCCGTTAAGCATTATATATCAAAGTGAGAATATAAGTATTTATTATGTGTGTCTCTCTAAGAGTTTTATGTATAGCTTGGTGCATTATGCAATTATGCCTAGGGCAAATTCACAGGGAATAGAGGCTGAGCATATATAAACATAAGGGTGATGTCACCCGAGTTTAGTCCAAATTGAATCTTTGTTTCATTACGTTCCTTATTCGCAGTTATTGTAATATTATATCTTCTCTCAAAGGATGTGTGGGATTTTAACAACGGTGTTAGTCTTCCCATCAGTCTGTAGGTCCTCGATACTTATTTTATTTCCGCTCCATGTCTATAAGACCATTTTTTGCAGATTTTATTAAAAATTGTACTTCAATGTTACGGGAATTTAGACGTTGTGCTGAAGAAATGATTCAGTCATGCCAGATGAATTTCATTTACCTGTCCTAAATAAATGAACATAATTGTTAAATAATAGCCTTATTGATTATTCAGGATTTCCAAATGTAATCGGACTGATTGATGGAACTCATGTTCGCATTCAAAGGCCAAAGAACCACGGAGCCGATTTCATAAATAGAAAAGGCTACCATTCTTTGAACGTGCAAGTATGTTATCTTTGCTTTTGCCACAACAAAGTTTTTCAGTACTCATAATTATATGTTTTTTTATCACTGATATATGACAATAACTAATATTAAATATTCTATTTTCAATAGCACTAACATTATTTACTATAATATCAGTATAATTAAAAATTAATAGTATAATAAATTATGTATTATAATTTTATATTTAGATGGTATGTGACCACAGCAAAAAAGTGAGGAGCTTTACAGCTAAATGGCCAGGAAGCACACATGATGCGAGAATATGGAGAGAGTGTCATCTACGGAACCAGTTCGAACAAGGTAGCTATATATCAGATACACATGTCTATGGTTATGACTAAGCAAATTACATACAACTTGTGTCATAAAATGTTAAATACATTTAAAACAGTACAATAGGATTTAATTAACATGATATGTTTTATGAATAATTAAAATACTTTAGTCCGCCCGCCCGACGACATTCATCAATCTGATAACTAGTTTTTTTCCTTCTGAAAACCTGGTTAAAAAGGAGAAACCCTTGTGTCATTTACCTTTGACCTCTTGACCTCAAAATTGCTAAGCGTTTACACGTTGACTAATTTTATTAACAGAAGAATGTTTTATTTCTGAACAGGAGCTCATAATGGCTTCATTCTTGGAGACTCGGGGTACCCATGTACACCCTACCTGATGACTCCTTTCCGAACCCCTGAAGCACAGAATCACGAGCAGTTTAATCTGGCTCTGTGCAAAACAAGAGTGCTTGTGGAGCAGACCTTTGGTATTCTAAAAAGAAGATTCGCAATACTCCATTACGGGATAAGGGCTGACTTGGCGACAGCAGTGACCTATATCACTGCGTGTGTAGTTATGCACAATTTTGGAATTGAACATGGGGATATCCTTGAAGAGGATTATTTGGATGATGTTTTTGAAGAACATGTTTATCATGAAAATGTTGAAATAAATGCAAACCATGTTGGGAACATTGTAAGGCAACAAATAGTTCAGAGATTTTTCAATTAAATTAAATAATGTACTGAGTTAAACTTCTCTAAAAAGTGTGATGAGTTAAACTTCTCTAAAAAGTGTGATGAGTTAAACTTCTCTAAAAAGTGTGATGAGTTAAACTTCTCTAAAAAGTGTAATGAGTTAAACTTCTCTTAAAAGTGTGATGAGTTAAACTTCTCTATAAACTGTGATGAGTTAAACTTCTCTAAAAAGTGTGATGCGTTTAACTTTTAATTCTCTTTAACTGTACTGTACTATATGTGAATTAGTCTCATAACTGTTAAGATTGTATAAAGCTGTAATGCACATTATTACAAACTTGTTATGCTTGTTTATAATCTTTTATGAACAATGTTATTCCAACACTATGAAAATGTGTGTAAATGTACTTTTCTTTCGGTAATTTTCATTTACGCTTTTCAATTGTTGCGCTATGAATTTGTCTGTTTAAGAACGGCTATTTGCAATATTGAAACCTCTTATTGCCTAATTCTAAACTGTAACATGTTTTCCTGTGTCAAGTTCTAATTCTACCCAAGAACGTGACTTTATTATGTTGTAAAATTAATTTGTATACTTTCTAAGTACGGTTCTACTAACCATACCCAGGAAACTTGATTATGTTCTCATTGAATTCATGTATTTCTGTGTCAAGTACTGGTTCTACCCAGGAACATGACTTTATTATGTTGTAAATATGTTGTTAAATTAATATGTATACTTTGTAAGTACTGGTACTACTGGTTATAATAACCATACCCATGAAAATTACTTGATTTATTGTTATATTCGATTAATATGCATTCATAATGAGTACTGATTCTACCCAGGTTTTTTTGTCTGAAACTATTAAAATTATTACACACATCAGTGTAATAATATTACAGACACTCACTTGTTGTTATCAATATTGCCTTGAGCTAAGCAAAAAGACTTTTCAAACACAAAAATTAATTTGCATGTGTATTTTTATATTCATGAAAGTATCCTTTGGTACGTCTACCAGAAAATAATTAGCTTACAAGAATTACGGCAAACAAGCATGCTTATCTATGTTTTAGTTAAAAATCGAGCGGTCTGTAAGATAAATCATAACAAAACTTTAATTAAGTTGTGATATTCTGAAATTTCTTATGAATAAAACATCCAGAAAATCTGTGAAATATGTAGTACTAGATAATCACTAACAGAAAATGCAATTACAGTACATACAAGATAGTTTTACTAACAAATATCCACAGTAATTTATTGTTACTGCAAATAGTAATATTTAATTAAACAAGAGAACAACAGAGATGGTAGTTTACCAACATAATTGTCTAATAAGGTACACGATGGGCTGATACTAGCAATACTTCAAACAAATAAACTTATAGATAGTAAGCTATTTGAATATTGGCAACAGCAGTGACATATATTACTGTATAAAATGTTGACATATATGGAAACCATGTTTGGAACATTGTAAGACAACACTTAGTCAACACATTTTTCAATTGAACAAATAATGAAAAGAATAACATCCATCTATTTAAGTAAGAATAACATTCATCTTCTCAAGTAAAATGACAAATTATTAAATATCAGCGACATAGTCCTATTCAGGCACACAGATAAAGCTTCTTTATAATTACTTGTAACATTTTACATTAATCAGCCTGGGTCCGTATTCACCAACCAATTCTTAGACTTAAGAATAACAAATAGACTTAGAACCAAGAAGAAAACACCCAGCATTTAAATATATACATTCTACCACTGGTGATTATGTCATTAACAATGTTTTACTTGAAGTATGATATTGATAGAGGTGGTATATGCCATGTTTGACTCAATTTTCAAGCCATACTTGAATATTCATATTAACAGAATCTTATTTATTCTTAGACTTAAGTCAAACAAGCAAATTCGTTAAATTGATATCCCCCGCCTAACTGGAGCTTTGTCACATAAAAAATCATTTTTTCAAGATACAAAGGGCCATAACTCCATTATACAAAAGCTCTCTCCATTCTCCATCATGTAATTAACCAAGATGAAGAGCATAATCTACATTAATTGTTTACCTATTGGCATCTTGCCCAGTTCAATTATGTTGATTAAAGCACCCTCTGGAGCTAAGAAAATAAAGCCATACATATAATTTTAAAACATTTACCAGTTTATAATTAACAATCACACATCACTTTTTACATGGACTGAAAACAATACCAACAAACAGACTAAGGTGAGTTATGATGAATCTTTAATAACATACTTTTCTAATGCACTTAAACATGATATGTGTTTCATTCTGGTCATTAATTAATAGTATCTTTGTTAAACATTACCTTCATTGAAGAATGAATACCAAAGCATAATGCCAAAAAAAAAGATATTATAATGATAAACATTGACAAATGGTATTATATTCTATATAAACTGTACAAACCATCAGTGTCAATTGCATTGGGGACCCCTGCCACAGAGGCGGAATCCCCAAAATGCTGAAGGAGAATCCCCTCCGGAATGGTGAACTCTTTCACCCGGGGCCCTTCTCCAGTGCCTGGCCTCCTCATCTCATCATTTTTTGTCTTTGCTATAGTTATACTGAGAAGAAACTGTGTAATTTAAGAGTCCAAAATAAACATGAGGAGCAAAAAGGAGCAAAAGTTACACCCATGTTTGATTTAATGCTATTTTTAGCACTTTTCATGTATCTTGATTTGCACAGTATGTACATTAAGTATGTCGACCGGTGAAAATAGCAATGTACCAGATAGTTATTAATATAACAATGTTGAAAATTTCATAAAATTCCTCAATATATATAATATAATTATGGATTTTTCAACAACATTATTACATGTACAAAATAGGCTTAAAATATAATCATGAACCTATAACAAAAAATCAATTACAAATTTCAGCTAATCTTTACACAGTAACTATGATGTTTCACTTTTAATGTGAAATACAATAAATGTTTTATCTTTTATTTTATTTTTTATCTTTTTTATATTTTATATTTTATATTTTATCTTCATTACATAAGAAGCAGCAAGAAAAATAAGACAGGAGTACATTTCTTAAACTTCACTTACTTTTGTCTTTCATGTTAAAATATTTTTTCTTCACCTCTGAACCTGAGCGCTTATAGGTTGAAAACTGGCTGAAATAAATGGAATGCAATAGGGTACATATTTTAAAATCAGAAATAGAGTCTAAGATATGCATAAAAACAAAGAAATGATTAGTTTATTCCTAAAACATTTTTCCACATTGCATTTTACATTTCATGTGTGTTTGACACAAACAATTTTGTTGATGAATTATTAACAAATGAATTAGTAGAAATACATCATTAATGAAAAATGACACAATATGGGTTTACTTGAATATTTTGGAATATTTGAAACCGGGTAGCACAATAATTTTACCATAGTGAAGCATTATAACTTTATATCATGGTAAATACTTTGTGCTCAAATCATCTACTGCTTTTTATATTTATGTCACATAATATTTAACATTCTGTTTGTTTTTAAAAATTGCGCAAATTAACAATTTTATTATTATCAATAATTACAAACAAAATAATGAATTAACTGTACAAATATTCCTTCTGCTAGAATTTCCAAAATTTGGAAAGTTGATAACACCAAAAGTACAAACCAGTTTAGAACATTTGCCACGGCTTCCCAGCCTCTCCTTCGAACCTCTCCAATTTTAAGTGCGCCACAACCGGTCATTGGGCCAAACAGGACATCATAGTTCTTAATTATTTCGTTGGCTATAACAGTTTCCTCCTGTTCGGCCCAACGATTTCTACTAGTAGCATTGATAGCAACGTTAGCGTTGTTGTCTGCCATCTTGTATGTTATGACAGAAGACACGTAAGCGGTTCCGAGTTTTATATGCGTTACCGTAAATGCCGGGTACCAAGGTCGCTAACATCAATAACAAATAATTCTAAGTAAAGAACGCTTAAAATAGCGTTGGTGAATACCGATAAAGAATCGACCTAAGAACGTTCTTAGAAAAGTAAAGAATAAAGAATTTTCTTTGTTCTTTATTCTCAAGTAAAGAATTGTTGGTGAATACAGGCCCAACTCGAGGGTTGAGTGTGATACCGCTGTATCTTCTACGGAACTGATTAAGAGCAACGGAGGTTGTACGTTCATGGCGAAATATTTTTCATATCGTAAACAGAAAAGAAACACACGTGAAAAATAATGTATGTGGGTTGAATATGGTCTGACATTTTTAGAAAATCATATTTGATATGCAGAAATACTGACTTTGGTCAAAATGCGTACTACAACAAAGAGCTAAAGCTATAATACCATCCACAATAACCTCCATCACATAATCTTTAATTTAATTTATGTAAACACTATTTTAATGAATAACATGTCATACCAAATACATCTGGGAACGGCTTTCACGTCCGGTATACACAAATAAAAATAATTGTCAGTTTTTGTTTCAAGGCTTTTTAAATACTCATTGTCCGACGGCCTGCGGTGTTCGATGTATGAAACTGTTCGAGCCACCCGCTGATCAGACCCTCGCGAATTCGAGCAAAACGACCGAAATTTACGCGAATATATTGAGATACAAAATAGCTGCTTTGAGGAGCCAACCGGAAATTCGAGCCAATTGAGATCGAGCCTTCAATTATCGACTTTATAAAACAGTAGAAACTTTAAGTACATAACATAATGTTTACAACCATACTACTGAACACTGTTTTTTTAAATGGACTGATATGATTATCTAGAAATTGTGATCAACGAGCTGTTCAAAATATGTTTATGTCTTAAAACACTTAAGAAAAATCAGGATTTAATCTATCTGATGCACTATGAAATGAAGTAAATACCGGTATCTGATCAATCCCTTATTCCTCACAAGATTAAAAAAACACATCAAATACCAGATAATTGAAATTCCATTCTAGATAAAATCGAAATTTGTAGTAAATTAATTCCGAAAAAGGCTTTGGTGTTTATAAATACCTCTTATATTATAAAAGAAAAAGACCATATGAGAATTTCAATCACGATAACTTTTCTAAAACAGATTGCATTTGTATTTATATTTTCTCACCAACGAAGGGGCGATTACTTTGGGAATGAAACGTTAATTTTACGCACACAGTTTATTTACCTGCTATCATTTATGGTAGCCACTGTTGTACAGCTGATAATTTTCAACACATTTGAAAATCCTTGTTTTTTGACAAGGGTATGATGAAGGTCGGTTGGTCAGTAGCGAGTAATCTATGGCCAATTACTTTACTCGACTTATGTTGATTAAATCTTGGTTTTATCAAGCTTGCAAACATACCAGAAATACTTTTTGGTTTATAAGATCAAGGTAAATGCCAATATTTCTTTGTATAGAAAATGGCTTCAGCTCAGACCTACATATGCATGTATTTTTATGCTGCAGTTACAATGTAGATAATGTACTAAAGAAGCATTGGACCTACCGTTAAAGAAACTGTATCAAAGGGCCCTTTCCAATATGTCGAAGATAATATTTAGAGCACGAGGAAAGAAGAGGAAATGTGTTTGTTATGCTTTTTAATCCACCACACAACATGTTGGTAGAGCTTAATGACCTTTTAGACGATGCTGGAACAACATCGTCTAAGGTATGATAACCAGTAAAAAAAAATCTCCACAATGGCGACCTATGTAAAAGACCGAGCCAGTCCGATTGAGATAACTCGATTTTTCAGTTACTTCCCTTGGCATTCGCCACTGCGTAGGAGATTGCTCGTTGATTTTCATTGATAACATTCTCCTAGCAGAGTTGCCGTTCGTGTCGATAAAGGTAAATATTAATAGAACAGCATATCCTGGGGAAACAGATTCAATAATTGTATCAGAACGTTAATTTCAAATTAGTAGTTTTACATCCATTTTATTTTTATGGACCAATGACACAACTATATATTTTCTCTATTTTGTTTGATATTTGTTCTCGATTTAGTAAATAAATTGCGAATAAAAACATGTAAAATTAACTTTTTACGTGATCACAAAACTAAAGAATGCGAACAAATACGAACCTGCAAATTGTAAACGCTGCACTGATATAATATATATAGATAAAACAACATTTCTTTGCGTAGTTGTCCGTCCCGCTAGCGCAGTGGTAAGGACGTTCGCTTTTTCACCTTTACGACACCGGTTCGATTCCCGCTCCCGGCGCAATGTTACATTTTGTCTGTTTTGTTTTCACCATTCTGGACAGGTGTTTTTTTCCGGATAATCTCATCCCCCCCGCAGCATTTGACCATATACAAAATCAAAAAGTATTTCAGTACAAAACAAATAGCTGGAAATTGCAGCTATCAATCAAAATTCGTCCCAACTGTCGTCAATCTAATCTTATTAGGTAGGAGTGCTGGACACACTCCAGGGCCCAATATTATGCAGCCTCAGCGCGGAGGTAACTCGTTACCTTGGAAAAACACAAATACACACACTGGGTGCAGCCTAGGCGCGTATAGACTCAAACAAGGCAACAAACTCAAGTGCGGGCACGATCATTTAAAATGTACATATTGAATACGATATTCTAACAGAAATTACACAACCACCTAAGTGTACATACCATGTTTGATATTTCGTTCGATTGTTAGATTTCAGCATTTACATGTTTAAGGTCATTTCGCTATTAGTTAACTTATCCATATGTTCGTGGGCGAACTCGGATAGTCAAGTGCGCATACGATTGAGCTCACATGGTCCGGCTATGTGCTCATACCTACTTACGAGAATCATCATGAAGGTATTGCCATACTCAATGAACAAGAATGTGACCCGCCTTCCAGTTTCGCTCAATAGCTCAAGTTACCCTCGGGTACTACTTCCCCGTACCCCACTTTTTTTCGTACCAAAAATGTTTCATACGCATTTTTTTTCGTACCAATTATTTTTCGTACCCAAAATTTTCGTACCCAAATTTTGTATCGTACCCAAATGTTCGTATCAACATACACAATTGTGGTGATATAGATAAACTTAAATTGATGTTTTATATCCATCCTCTTCAAAAGCATCGTCACACCAGTACTGCCAGTACTTTGATTTAAACTGTGTGTGGAATGGGAGTTCGAAAATTAACAAAAATATACTTATTAAAGAATATTCTGATGAGGGCCTTAATATGATCGACATCTTTTCCTTTATAACTGCTCTGAAGTGCTCATGGATATGAAGGTTCACCACAGAAAATGGAAAATGGATAAATATTGTAAAAATGACATTTGATACTCAGAAACTTTATAATTGTGGTGTTCACTATCCGGAAAACCTCTAACATAAAACAATCAATGCTTTTTGGAAAGACACTTCAAAATCCTTTGTCAACTTCCACAAAGCTAAATCAGTGATATAAAGTACATACTTCAAACCCCAATATTTAATAATCCAGATATAACGATCGGTAATACGAGTGTTTTCCTAAAAACATGGTTCGAACATGGTGTACATTTTATAGGGTTCGAACATGGTGTACATTTTATAGGTGATTTGATAAACAAATCACGAGGGTTTAGAGTTATATGGCGATGAAGATTTGTGTAACAAATATAATTTCTCTCAAAACCACTTGCATTAAACATGTATGGGTATTGTTAATGTAGTAACTAAATACTAAAAAAAATGGTTTGCTCGATAAAACACCTGCTTTAAATAGAATTACAGATTTAAATAATCTTGACTTTGTTAAGCCATTTGTTCCCTTACAAATGATATCTATTTTAAAATATCAAAAAGGTACTCAGCCAATGCATAATATTGTTAAAACGAATGACAATTTACCTATATGTATGTCAAAATGGACGAGCATTTTTGAAACTATTGAATTAAAGGACATGAACCATATTTTTGGAATGCCATTTTCTATAACCAAAGATTCTACACTACAATGGTTTCAGTATAGAATTAAACACCGAATTATTGGTACAATTTTTTTTGGGATAAACGGTCGAGCAATTTTTTTGGGAATGTAAATATGTAAAAATGTTTATTACAGAACTGTTTGAAGGTTTTGATTTATTTACTGAACTTATAAATACACCCTCGTTTATGTTAGGACATAAAAACACAAGTGATCCTCTTAATCTTACTTTCCTTCTTACTAAATTTTTATATATAATTGTAAAATGAATGAAAAACTGCCTACCGTTATCGCGGCAAAATAATATTTTTAATTCCAGTATAATATTTTAAAGGATATGGATGTTTTCTGCAACTGCAACTGTGAGCAGTAGTCTACTTTATTCTTCAATTCATGTATACATTTATTGCTATTTATGCATTAATGGCAGTTAGTGTATTTTTCATTACGCAGCTATTAACACTGTTATACAAAGCAATATTGTACACCATGCATTATCATGTGTCATATAATGATTATAATGTACGGTATGAAGGGGGTTGCCCTCGACCCCCACACACCTATTGACGAGGCAAATAAAAAATATAGAACGGAAAAAAATACGTGCATTAATATCACTTGGAGAAAAGTGTGTCATAATTGTTTGTAAAACGTAATACACTAAAAGGTTTGTAAGTTGTGTGTGTTACATTTCATATTCAAGTTCTGTGAAATATGGTTCCGTACAAATCTCTCAATTTCATAAAGTTTGGCATGCACATTTGAAGTTTCAAAAGAAAAATTCCCGTATGTTTCATGATCGTTCGTTCGCGATGCTTTTGTAGATGAAAATATTTTTTAACACACGTGGTAATCGCAAGCGTTTCGGACCGAGATGTTTGACTAGTTTACGATTGTCACGCCGATTAACGCTGTTTTTGTTGTGCGGTTTTTGTGCATCGTTGCAACTGACTACGCCTTCCTTTTTTATAAATACATGCTATTACCGTGCTATGATTTTGTATGTACTTAGGTTGGCAGTTGAGTGCAAATTTTTTTTGCTAACATTATGGTCTTACGAAAATCGTCGAAATTCAAGCTGATTATTTGCAAGCTTCTCTCGGCAATTGCTCCTACTTCGTGATACATGTATATCTCTGTTGGGAGACGTTTGTCGCACTATCATCGCATGGTCTTCTCACGATAAGCGAGCAGGCTTCGTTTGGTGCTACATACGATTCATTTACCGACTAATGGTCGACGATGGTATAAAATCATTATGAAAACCATAAAAGTCTAGAGAACACGTGAATCCCAAGATCTCGTTTAACAATAATCACTGATAATTGAAGCTAAAACGCCTCAGTAAAGGCTTAGATACGCATGTTTTTAGGGCTGATGGAAACTTTTGAATACAAACGGTCATTACGGTATATATTGCATATAAATAAATTGTACGCATACTATGAATAAGTAGAACAAAGTAAGGTTATAATCCTTATAAAGCTTCACATCATGCTATGCAAGACAATTATCATGGAGGGGGGGGGGGGAATTTAAAAGCAGATAATTGCAGAGAGTAATTTCAAAAACTTATGTTTACCTTATGTTTATCATGATAAACAAATATAAACAATAATAACACATTTTTAATTTGGGATAAAGCAAGGCAATTTAAACAATGCCTAATACAGGAATACGTTCAGGCAGTGAGTATATTGCTCTAGCTCAATGTTGTGCCATAAGTTTTCCAACAGTACCAGGTACTGAATGAATTATATGAAAAATAAAATGGAAAAACATATTTGCATATACAACAGCCACTGTTCAGACGCGCTTTTTACGAAATGTAAAGTAGGTCTACATTATAATACAATTAACGCTGAGCTCTTGTTGTATGCTGCATCTAATGGATTAAAGATGTTACTGAGTTTATCTGTAAATGTTTTGTTTTTATGTTAAAACACATGCATATTGTTTAGTGCGCGTACTCTTATCTTGTATCGCTAATGATTTCATTGCATTGCTTTGTACGTTGTTCTAAATGTGTGTGTTTTTATTTATTTTTTCCTTAAAAGATGCATGTTGATTAAAGGCCTCGTGTTGAACTGCAGAGTAAGTTGGTTTTAACATTCTTCTCCTTATTCATGTTTAAAATAAGAAAAAAGTAACAATTAACTAACTTACTCTGCATTATATCAAATATGTATACTGGGCGCTACTGAAAATTGCTATTTAAGGTCTCGTTTAAAATATAATATAAGAAAAGTTAAACTACAGCTTCACAAGCAGGACAGAAACCTTATTATTATATGTGGTTCGTTATTTATCAGTCGACAAACAGTTGGGACACGATATAAATGTATGTGACAAAACACATATTTACTAAACCAACATAAACACACATGAATTAATGTTCACTTGAGATAAACTATCAAGCGTCAATCTTTACTTGATTAAATTGTTTGTATAGTAGGATGTTTTACAACCGGAAGTATTGGTATACAAATTGGCTTAAATATACTCGACCATTATAAGAAAACGTAGCCGGGTTTCAAGCAGTTACCTTATTCATCATGTATGTGCAAAGGATTGCTTTGTTTATATTGGGATACTTTCTCAGTTCATGGACACACGCAAGTATAGTTCGTACTTTAAAATTTTGTATTGGCATCATTATCATTCGTTTCTTAATCATTATTTTCTTGATCCTGATTTTTTTAATAAAGAAGAATGACGTAATGGTCGACGTCTACGGTCTACTACGGCCCGGACGACCGAAGGGCGACGGCTACGGCGACGGCGACGACGACCAGGACGACGACGACGGCGACGGCGACGCGACGACAACTACTGCGACGGACGACGGACGACGACGACCGAACGACGACGACGACGACGGACGACGACGTACGACGACGTACGACGACGACGACGTACGTACGACTACTACTACTCATTACACCACCCACCACCACCACCACCACCACCACACCACAACCACCACCACCACAGCAACAACACCACCACCACCACCACTCACCACCACCACCACCACCACCCACCACTACCCCCCACCACTACCACCACCCAACCACCACCACCACACACACCACCACCACCACCACCACCACCACCACCACCACCACCAACCACTACTACCACCACCACCACTACTACTACTTCTACTACTACTTTGTCAAAAAATAGATGAGCTAAAAATTAAAATTGTACAAATTTAAAAATAAATTGTACCACCTTAGCAACTAGTAATTATGTAATACTAGTAATTCATAAAACTGGTTTAAAGTGTGAATTCTTGCAAATTAAAATCGTTTTAAATTAGCCATATTACAAAATATCTGCTCTGCCATTAGGTGGCTATGGGACAAATTTTCATGATTTTCATGTTTCATGATAGAATATCAAAGCCACATGACCCAGTTTCAAATTAGGCAAAAATATTGTTTGGGCCAAAGGATCTAAGTTTCCTCAAAATTAGGTAATAAATGTAGCCTTTAGTGAAAATGTTTTGGCCTTGTGGTAAAACTCACTAAAAGTCAAATAAATCATTTGCAATTTTAGTGTATGGAAAACTAAGTTTTTAAACTTTACTAAAAGGTCAATAATTGTACTTTTTAGGACAATAAAAATGGCACATGTACAACATCATATCATAATGCTTGTTAGTTGGAATGCAGTTATGTTGAAAAGCATAGGTGAATTTCTCCGGTCGTACAATTCTCAACGGACTTATAGAGGGACAAATAAACAGTAGTTCATGGTAATACCCACAAAAGCCCCTTTACTTCTTAGCGGGGATTTACTAATTTTCTTGTGTCACCAAAATATGATGTAAACAAGAGATGTGTTTGTCAGAAACACAATGCCCCCTAATGCGCTGCTTTTGTTGCTGCTGACCTTTGACCTTGAAGGATGACCTTGACCTTTCAACACTTAAAATGTGCAGCTCCATGAGATACACATGCATGCCAAGACAGACAGGCCAAAAACAATATACCCCCGATCATTCGATCCGGGGACATAAAAATATATTTGTGAAATATAAATAAGTACTTTTACGTTTTTTTTTATTTTGGTACATTCCTGCCAGAGTCAGCAGGTTTTTCTAGCCATTCCATGAGTCTATCTATCAACTCCTCTTTATTTCCGCTCCTGGGGACGTCTATGATCTCACAGCAATGCTGGATCATATTTTTTGTGAAGGACCTGAGATAAATTCAGAGCCTCGATCTGAGAAAACTGGGCTTAATTAATGTATCATAAGTTTCATCACATATTAGCCTGTGCAGTCCGCACAGGCTAATCGAGGATGACTGAATTTTCATTAAGAAGAGACCTCATCCAAATGAAAAAATTAATAAAAATTGAGAGTGTCTTCCCTGAATAGTCTGTACACTTTCTTTACACCAAGAACGCAGCTCAAATTATATTCTCCTATTTTTGACAAAAGGTATCTATTACTTTTGAGCAGGGAAACCTCACAAACACCACCAAAAAATGAGTACTCAACAAGCCCAGTTTAAACTACAGTTATTCTATGTATGTCCTTGTGCTAATTTTCACTACTGGCTTTCGCGGAAAGGTGTTAAAACAATTTCAGATACAGTTTCTTCAAAATTTCCAAACGCTTCTTATACTCTTCATCAGTCTTTGGGAATGGAAATCTAGAGAACTGCCGTATGTGTTTCCGGTGTTCTAATTGCTGCAAGATAAAATAAAAAATAAATAAAAATAATGTATTCCATTTGAGAAACAAAATGGTTGTTTTTTTGTCAAAAGGAGCACTCTAGGGAGTACAGTCATACTATCCCTCTGGCATATGTTCAATGTCACAGTGATGTTTGTTACACAATTATAATTAAAAATTTAAGGTTTTCTTTCTTGATATAATTTGTAAAACTAGTTTCACTGTAAACATTGAGTTGATATATTGAACTAAAAATAATATTAATTTTTATTATACCACCGCATTGATATCTGCCTGATATAACGTTGCCTGATATATTTTTTTATATCATGGTCAACAGGAAGTTCTTATATCAGTCAATGTTTGGAGTTCCGTGGGATTTGCAATAAAGTCAACAATTTTTATAAACATTAATCAGGTTCAACAAAACAAACAATTTGATACCAAGAACGCATATATTTTATTTAGTTTAAAATCATAAATCACAAAAACGTTTATTTAAAAAAAAATAACCACAGCCCGCACTACAAAGTTAAATGACGTCATCAATGGGACGATAAGTCTAAAATATCGATATAGTCATTGCACTCGCAAGTGTTGCACAGAAAGTCAAGGCAAATGATAACTGTATGCTAATCCTCAACGTTTTAACAAACGATTTAACACGCTTATGTCAATATTGACACCATCATCAAAATGTCAATTTCATTACACATCTCCAAAATGGCGTCTCCAAACTATTCGGTGAAGTGTGTTCTTCGATTAAATTTGTCGCTGCAGTCCATTCCTGATCTCCAATTCACGACGTTTATAATTAAAGCGGGTGTACTCTTCTCCTTCGTAGTGCAAACAACTTTTTTCTCTATACGATGTTTAAAATAAGCGATTATATGTGTCGTCTTTTCGAACGCCTTTGCTACATTTTTGTCAACGTGTAAAAGCCGGATCAGCAAAATCAGCGGGAATCCGTGCATTTTAAACATAAAAAATGGATTGTTTTGCAGATTTTTAAAAACATGTGGTATGATAAACAGAAAAACAGGTTACTGTCCCATCGTTTTGTAATATATCAGGCTCGGCACGAATAAAATAACGCCTCGCCGTTATATTATTCTAAGCCTTGCCTGATATATTACAAAACGATGGGACAGTTACCTGCTATTCTCTATGTCTGTATAATGTGATCAGATCGAAAACTGGCTGAGAGGGGGTTAACAGGGCTGGGAGGGGGTCAGAGGTGACAGGGTGCTGCAACCTTCCATTTATGCCTAGCCAGAGCACTGTCGCTTTATTAATTTTTGAGTAATCCAGATTTGGGCGATAAGACGCCAGGGTCAGTTCAAACCTATTGTCTCCTGTGATACACAAACATGCTTTCAAGTATTTTCTTCAATAAACTGATAGTAAGGGTTATACCTTTCCAGGTTTCCTGAACAGAACCCGATATAAAAGTTTCAGATCTTCTGGCTTTGCTCGGCTGATCTTGTGCTCAACTGAAAAAGTAATATTATATCACTAAGTACTAATATATGAACAGTTTTATTGATAACAGTACAATATTATTCTTACGCTGGGTTGCCTAAACACTTTCAAAGTTTTTCATATTTCTGAAATCAATGGAAAATAATCAACCTCATCTTGCTTTTAGTATGATTTTTGGTGGAAAATACAGCGTTTTGAATGGACATATCCACTACCTTCATTTCACCTAGCAAGGGGAGAAGCAATGGGTTGACACACTACTGCTTCAGAATGTGTAGACGAGTATGCATGTACACGGACACTTCATAAATGTGCTTTTAGCTTATGCCGTTTGTTTACCAAAAAAAGTCGATAAAAGCAGCAGTAGCCCTAATACAACATTCTTATAATCCTCTTGGTAACATGCTCAGTTCAAATTTTCACAGACCCTGTTAATCAAGCTTCTTACTGAATGGAATATCTCCCAGAGCTCGTCCTTTCCCTTCCAATATCTCGACGGGCTTGGCATCCAATGACTCCTTCATGATATCTGACATCCTTTCCACCTTTTTCCTTTCTCGTTTCTTTCCATCTTCGATGATCAAGGGTCTCTCTAACATTCCAACTATAACAAAATGTTACAAAATATACAATTCACCAATGATTATTTCTTCTTCATTAATATTCTGATTCTGAATCATCATCAATATCATAGATTATTTTTAAACAATGATCGATGATTCTCAGTTTGACGTATGTAGGTAGATTTGTAACATTTATTGTTCCCAAGTTAATAATAAGAAAAACAACTGCCTTTTAAACATTAAAACAAATAAGATTTCTAGCAGTGGATTAAGACAAAGAGATCTGAGATTATAAGATCATACCTTGGGGTTCATCATCAGGCTCTTCTTCATATTTGTTGTCTTTCTCACCGTCCTGTTCATATGATGTGTTCTGTTTTTCTTCATCTTTCCCAATCGATTCATCATGATCCTCCTTTTCTGAAGATCTTTGCTCATTTGTGTCTGATAGGGGCTCCTCTTTATTGCTACCATTTTCTTCAGTCTCCATTTTGTTTTGTTCTGCCTGAAGGTTGCAAATCGTGTTTAAGTGTACGATTTTAAAATACAACTGTGAACGTTAATCTTAATGTAACTATTGTTTGTTGGAACCTCAGTCCAGATTCTGTTTGGTAAACATACAGGATCACAATAATACCATAACATCCCATATTATATTAAAGGGTTTTGGCCCGCTTTTATAGCCGAAATTCGGCTATGTTCCCAATCCCAAAAAGTATACTTCTTCCCCAAAATGTGGCAAACAATTCCCAATTTCCCCCCCCCAAAAAATTTTTTTTTTAGAAAAAAGTGTCTAATGCGTTTTTTTTATCTCAATTTTAATTCAATTACATCTAACAAAGTATTATATGATTTTGTTCTTTTAATTTGAATGATTATAAAGAGTAATATCAAATTCAGTATTTCCCTAATCAGTGGACTTTTCGTGTGGAAAAAAATGCTAATGAATTTATTTTCCCAATTTCACGAAAATACCGATAAAATTCCCAATTCCAAAGTCATGGGCTATCTTCCAAAAAGTGGAAAAAAACGACTAGTATTAAGTCAGAAAAAAATTATGAAATATAGAATAATACAAACAGGTATATTTGAGAATACTGGGGCAATCTATAATCCTAGTCTCAATTATTAGGCATAATCTACCAATCACGTCCAGGGTATTTTATCTTATTTTGGAAAAAGGGCCTCGCCTTTTCAGGGGTGGCGAAATCAAATGTCCGAGTTGCCCGAGTCGTACATTTGCTTGTCTGGGCAACTGATCTTTTTCAATTAAGTTGCCCGTGGACAACCAGTCGGGTCGAGGAATACAAAAAATACATCGAATTAAAGCCGTAATTAATTTTTACAAAACCGGATGTTGACACGCGATTACATTGTCAGTGCAATTTGCGGAGCAATGAAGCTATAATACGGGCACTCTCCTGCGCAGTGATCTCTCTTATTCTATAAGAGACCGGGAGCATGTGTCCGGTCCGGAGAAAATTTAGCCGCACCAAAAAAACAACAACATAAAAACGACATATAGGATGATGATCATCCAACGAAATATGTATCATGGAATCTTATTGGTAAAACTATACTTAACTGACCAATTATATCCATTTAGCCATTAAAACAACATAAACTAAAGTAACAAGAAGTATCGAAAATAAAATTGCGGTTAACGGACACTGACTTGTACAATGTAAAATGATAACATTTTTGGAGACCAATGGCGAGTGCATGTTATAAAGATATCACTAGAACATTGTTTATATTTAATAAACAACCTTTTTAAAGCCATGCTTCATAAAGAAATGCATTTTTTCATGACCTTATCTACTGGAAAAATATGTCAAAGCAATCAAGATCTTTTTTGTTAGAACGCAATTGCCGATACTGCGACTGAGTTTGAAGTAGGTGTTGTGTAACCAGTCGGATTTGCTAATTGTACGTAACAAACTTATTGCAAACATCAAAACAATGAGCAATTTCATTTTCATGATGTAGAAAGGGGTTTGCTCTTCGAGTTTTCAACTTTGAAACAAATATGATTTGTTTGCATTCATTTCACATTTTGCCGGTCGCCGGGACCGACATTCTGGTTAAACCTGTCGGACCAAATGGAAATCTGCCGGTCAGGACCGGCGGACCGGCAATTTTGCCAAGCCTGAACATTAATCAATAAATGCGTTTATAGTTTATATAAACAATAACGGACAAGTGTAGTTCAGCAACGGACAAGTTAAATTTCTTAAATGGTTGTCCGTTGACAAGTATATTTTTTTGAGATTTCGCCACCCCTGCTTTTTTAGGGGAAAAAAATAGCGCGAAACGCCAGATTTTGTGGAAAAAATAGCGAAAAACGCCATTTTGGGGAAAATTTATAAGGAAAGTCTTAAATAATCAATTTAACATATTTTTTAAACAAATTCAAGGCAACAAATAATTTAATTATGAAATATTTAATATTTTTCTATTTTCTACACTGAATCAGGTTAACTTACATATGTATTTAAAGTTAATTAAAAAAATTGGGGGGGGGGGAGAGAATATGCAATCTGAGAATTTTACCTGAGGGGAAAAAAATCTGAGGGGAAAGGGCCGTTTTTTTAATAAATCTTTGCTAAGACATTGAATTATTATTATTGAGACATATATGTAAACGATATAAATGTGTCTTTATAGCAGAATTAGCTTCAAACACTGTAGTCTCGCGGTATTTAAAGAATATTCACTTGCGTCTAGAAAACATCTTCATATAACAGATACATTATTTAAAAGATAAACATATTTAACTTAACTTAATTGGATAATTGCCTTTCTATGACGAAAATCCTTCAATACCGGTATTAACTGCGGTACATGTAACAACAAAAACACTGTCTGCCATTGTTAATTATTTTGCGCCCAGCAGATTCGAGGTAAATAGGTAAACAGCCCTTATATTATATTAAGCATGAATAAACAAAGATCTAACCATTCAAAGTAACGATCAATAACATATATAACAACTGAAATATATGGAATTTAAGACATCAAATAAAACTAGAGCTTTGTCACAGACATGATAAATACCCTCACATGCCGCATTGACACAGAATATTTTGCATGTTGTCTTAAAAAAAACAGCGGACACCATGCTTAATTTTTAAAATGCACTAAGTGACCCCGTGACCTAGTTTTTGACCTGGCATGGCCCATGTTCAACTTGACCTACACATCATCTAGATACAGCTTCTGACCAAGGGTGGTGAAGATCGGATGTAAACTACTTGAATTAGAGAACGGACACCATGTGCAGTGTTTAAAACGCACTTAGTGACCCCGTGACCTAGTTTTTGACCTGCAATGACCAATGTTCAAACTTGGCCTAGACTTCATCTAGATACAACTTCTGACAAAGTTTGGTGAAGATCGGATGAAAACTACTTGAATTAGAGAGTGGACAACATGCTCAATGTTTTAAACGCACTAAGTGACCCCGTGACCTAGTTTTTAACCCGGCATGACCCATATTAGAACTTGACCTAGACATCATCTAAATACAACATCTGACCAAGTTTGGTGAAGATCGGATGAAAACTACTTGAATTAGAGAGCCGACACTTAATACGGACCAACCGACCGACAGACAAGCTCACTCCTATATACCCCCCTAAACTTCGTTTGTGGGGGTATAATTAGAATGCATAATAAATGAGCCTCACTCTGGGAAAATGGGGCTTAATTCATGTGCGTTAAGTGTCGTCCCAGATTAGCCTGTGCACTTTGACACTTTCCACTTAATATCAAAGTACTCTTCAAGCACAGTCTGATTTTTTCCTTTAAACAATCAATTAAACTATAACAATTCAAATATTGTTAGTCTGAGTTTTAAAGCGGGTATATACGATTTTGTGAAATATTTATGAATTTATATAAACTGTGTAAAAAACTTATTATATATATATTTCAATATAAATTAAAATAAAAGATAAGAAGAACATATGTCGAAAAATGCGAAATAAGCCAGATATTTAATTCTGAAATTGAAAACGGCTGTACAGCCGAATTCGCCAGCATGTATACCATACATGTACGATGTGCATCTAAACTTACGAGGGGTGTTCCAGAAGTTCGTGGATTTTCGCTATAACTTTCATTTGGTAACATAAATGGACAAACAAATAGCATGTTAAGAATATTTCGTTCTTTCCAAATCTACTCTCCAAATATCATGGAAATATATAAAACAATAAATATATATCAGAGATTTCAACATGTGCACAATGCGCACACCGACGCACGTGTAACGTTTCTGTTCAACGTCAATGACGTTATGAAGTTAACAACTGTCAAATCTTTTCCACATAATCACCTCCAACGCGAATGCACTTTATGTGTCGGGAAATCCACTTGTCAAAAGTGTCTCTATACCAGTCAGCGTCAAAAGACAACACGATTAGCTTTGCTGCAACTGTAAGTTCCTGTTTACTTGCAAAGCGAATACCGCGCAACTGTGATTTAACTTCCGGGAAGACGCGGAAGTCCATAGGGGCCAAATCCGGGCTGTATGGAGGACTTAGGCGCTGTAACGTGAAATTTGCCGTAAATTCTGTTTATCAACGACATTTAAACCAAATTTTAATTCGCGTAACGCTCATACTTATAATAAAATACACGCGTGCGCCGCATGTCGTTACTGAGGTCTCTATGGCAACGCGTTTCAAACGCGCTTTATGGAATTCATGCATTTTTAGCTTATATATAAAGTCCGTGATAATTGGTGTGTATACTATGTAAATTTCATTGACTTTTACCAGCAAACTAATAAGTTATAGCGAAAATCCACGAACTTCTGGAACACCCTCGTAGATTAACGGTTTATAATACAAAGACGAATGCTTCGGTTATTGTAGGAAAATATGTACGTCACTATCGGCTCGGGGCGCTAAATTGTCTTTGCTGCATTTTATGAAATTCGGCTTTAATGTATAATTTTTCTTGCCTATTTTGTGTTATTGTAACATATTTTATCAATATATTACAATTAAACACATATAAAAAATCGTATATACCCGCTTTAACAGATGAAATATTTGAGATTTCCTTTGCATCGCACGCAACATGTTTTTATTAAAACTATTTGAAACTTCAAAATATCCACTTCCAATAAATACGTCGACTGTGAAATATCTATAAAAAAAACAACACACAATAAAAATAACATTTTGTATTTTTACTGAACATTTTATGTAATGAACATTATAATGTGTCTCTAATGACAATCCAAGGTTCAACGTCATCAGCTTCATTCGCGAGCAAGAGGGGGATGCAAATCCCACATAACTCGATATAAGGAAATGTGTATGTTTGGCGAAATAGAATCTATGAGCAACGTATTTGCGTAGCGTATAATGTATTGATCAAATAAAAATAATTCAACTACATGTTCTTTTGGTGATGAATCGGATACACATATGTTGTTCATGTTAAAGATTATCTTATTAAGTTCTTTATTTTCTTACTGAAATATAATGGCTATCATCGTTTAACATTATGAACACAACAGAACAGAAAAATGTATTTACGACTCACGCATATACAGTTCATCGTCAAAATAACAATATATTAATAACAAATACACATTAATATTCATGCGTCAAAATAACCACAATTGGGTTTATGTATTTTTACTAATATAATATATGCGTATTGTGAAAACAAATATTGATGACAACGCGTCAGTTCACTATAGCTCGATTAAAGTAATGAGATGTTACCATCTCAATCTGATATTTGGTACACTTGCATTTTTTCTTTTCTTACAATAGAATTATATTATCGTCAAATTGAATGTAAAATTCAACTTGTTAAACAAGATAAAACGAATGATGAAGTTCCTAAAAATGTAACTTAGCGACAACGATTATTGAACAAAAGCACTATTTTATATATTATCTGAATCTTGCTAAGATAGAGAAAATTCGAATTCTAAACTTCCTTAATAACGTGCTAATAATTAACATAATTATAAACTAACGTTATGCAGCAATTACTGGTTAAGCATGGTGAACGGACAATAGTAATTTTAGACATGATCTATTTTCAAACAAAACAATTAATAACATCTTCCATAAATACAAAATCCTGACTTTCAAAGACAGACAAGACGCCTTTCCTACATTATATCTTTTACATATAACACGATTTTCGATTTCGCCAGCTCATCGGTGTATCTCATATTAAAAATGTATGACACAAAAATGGATATGATAATATAAAAAATAATTCATCATTGTCTTTTTTCTGACAAACTTTTAGATTCTGTCTTTAATTATTATATAATTGTAATCCCGGTTTCTTCTACTCATTCAAAAGTAGGCAAGGTTCGTTCATTACAAATGTTAATTTCATTATTTATAAAAGAATAGCCCGAATACATAATACATGTAATGCATTTCAGAGTGTAAAAATGACAAGTATAAATATCCATGCAATTCATTAAAAACAATTAAATTATCAAATAAATTTGCAGAATGCACACACATCACTTAATACATATATAATTCATTAATCTTGTGATGAAAAAAGCGGTCAATGTTTTAGACATTTAAGTTGTCAATAAAGAGCATACTATGCTTCAGCATTTGACAATCGAATTCAACCGAAGTGGCATCCATATGAGTTAATGCACTTAAGAGACCTTTGCAGTTATTGTATAGACGTACACATATGCAATTAAATATATTTATACATTTAATAAAGAATATTTAAGAAAAACACTTATTTCTGTCCGAAAATCTGACATAATTTAACAATTAAATTACTTTGATTTGTTCTGAAAAATGATACATGTGCATCAAAACATTTAGATCATTTAGGAATGATATACAACCCTTCAGTGCTGCCACGAGTTTAACTTTTTATTTGAAAAAAAACCCCAACAACAACGCACTTTTAAAACGAAATTCACATTTTCATGTTAGATTTCTGTTACCACTTGACAGTAAATATTAAATTATATATTATCAAAACACATCAACTGTCTTAAACGAGTGCTGTTAAATTAGGGATGTCTCTTCGCATCCGTTGGTTGCTTGTTTTGACAAAGGTGAAGCAGAATTTGCTTCAGAATTTCACGTCCGCGTGGATTTCCCAACATCTGGCGTATGTCCTCGTAAAACAGTGAAATGACGTCATCGCCAATAATGACGGGACTTCCTGTAAGCCACACTGGTAACTCACAACTGCTCAGCACAACGCAATAACTGCGTGCTCTTCTTTTCAAAACTTCTTGTACCATAGCAACCCTTTGTTCAAATTCTCGGGAAGGATTTCTATCTTTCAGCGCAATAACGAAGTCCTTTGAGGCATTCATGACATCTGTTACCCCCTTTAGTAGAGTAAAGCCAGGCCGAACATCTGTTGAGTTTATGGTAACGGATATTCCGAGTAATTGTAAATGGTCTCGCAAATATCGGTAGTGATCTGTCAGCTTGTCGTCATTGTCATCGCACAACAGAAACACATCGAATTCCTCATGCATATCTTCACTGGCTGTCTCATCTCTTCTATCCACGCTGAAGTCAGTAACTTATCAATGAACTGCAAAGCGTTTTTGACTTTGGCAACATCATATTCACCCTGTTCGAACGCTTGTAAGCAACCTTCTATATGCACCTCAATATATTCAGTCACCTCAAGTTTTTGACGACCGTCGGGTAAACACGCTATCAGATTGAATGCAAGAATTGAACCGTCATAATCGCCTAGTTTGACCTGGGTTGATATCATTCTCAGAATAACATTAAGTTTCTCCCCCGGTTCTTCCAAAATATTTAAAAGATCCTTGTAAACTTTAATTAATTTGTCATAGGTTTGCAATTTGTCACTGAGAAATGCTAGATCGTGTTGTGTTTGTTTTGTTTGAGCCTCGCGTTTTTGTAAGCTTTTAAGTGTTGGAGCTGTAGACCAGCACGATTCGGTACGGTATTTTCGCGACCAAGTCTGAAGATATTTCTAATGATAATTTGAGGTAATTAAACATTTCATCTTTATAATGCTCATTCCTTTTGAATTCCATAATGCAATGTGCAGCTTGTTCATATGCATTTGCTAAATGCATTAAGGAACACTTCCCATCGTTTTTGTCAAATATGATTTTTTTTTAATGTGTCATTTGCTTCTTTTATATCCCAGATTTGTCACAGAAATAATCCTTTACTGTACAAGGCAGATCTATTTTGTGATTCCAATGCCTCGTTGAATGATGAAATATGTCTTTTATATCTCGTTTATATTGTATCTTGTCAATTTTAAGCACCTCTTTCGGGCTTTTAATAACCTTGTACAAATGATCAATTTTTGACCTTCTGTCGTGTACCGGATTTTTGCTCTCAAATCTCTTTGTTAATATGTCTATTTCTAATTTTCTTTTTAACACCAGAAAAATGTGCTCGTGTGCCGATGACGTCTGATTGAACTTCAAAGCTCTCTGGTAAAGTTCGACTGCCCTTTGGATGTTATTGACACTTCGAAAATATTTCCCACACTTAAACAAAACGTATACGTCATTATCACATACTTTAAGGACCTGTTCAATATACGTGAGTGACGTGTTATCGCATTCTTTCTCATGTTCTGGCAATATGTCGTTTAGTCCATTAGGAATTTTTTTTACATGTCTTACCGCTATTAAAGTCAAGCTTCCAAATTCGGCGTAAGCCCGTGCTTTGTTTACAGTAACTTTGTCGACGTTCTCATTGTCTTCACTGTTTGTGATTTTAAGCAATATGTCAATAACACGCTTGTAATTCTTATCGGATCAATCAATTTCCTCTGAGGAAGTTAAATTTGACAAAGATAGCAATCGACCTTTTGCCAAAGCTAACCCAAAATTCCAAATGCATATGCTTGTTTTCCAAGCCGAAGGCGGTGCAATAATTGTTTCAGCATCTGCTATAATCTGTTCCAAATGTGAGACCGAATTATGGTAAAATTTGGCACCAATTCTACAATAACCGTATTCAAGTTCAGCATGTGCTTGAAGAACACGGTGTCGTTCTTCATTTAATTTGTGTAATTTCTTGAGGATTCCTTCCACTTCACTGAACTTTTCTTCGTATTCTAAATAAAAATAAGCTTGACCCGTTAACGTTATAATGTTTCCTTCGTCAATTTCGAGAGCTCCTTCGATATGCTCATCAACATTCGACCTATCATTATTTAGGAAATACAGAGAGAGAAGATTGTGATCAAAGCTATTCTCCATAACTGTTCTTCCATTTTTATCACTACTATTTTCGTTTTTTATTTTTTCAATAGTGATTTTGTTTTCAATACAGTTTTTCTCCATTTGTTGGAATGTTTGTGAAATGATGAGTAATGGTTTAGATCGCTTTGATATTGTTTTAGTATATCCATTTCAAAAACATAAATTAATGACCTGCTAAAAGCTTATCCTCCACAAACGTAAAATACTCGATCATTTTAAAATGCACACTGCTTAATGCATATGATGATTTACCTAAACATATTGTCTGTGTTTTGCAATCTTTCAGAAAAAAGCCGCCATTTCATCTCTGATTACACCTCGCGAATTTCAAAGCCAAGATGAGCGTAGGTTTGCAACAAGTTTTATTTTTTCTTTATTAAAGCACCGTTAAAGTATAAATAAGTGTTTTGCGTATTAAGAAACAGAAATAGAGAGAAATAGTTAGGCACTGAGAATCAATTGTAAGCGGGCAGACAGAATTTTGATTGTTGCAATTTCGGTTTAGGATTTGAAAAAAAAATATTGCTTCTAAACTTGACTGTCGTTGGTCACTGTTCATTGGAGTATATCATGTATCGTGTGCTCTCTCTCTCTCTCTCTCTCGTGACTTTACCTTCATTTCAGTGGGCTATTCGTCAAAAAATAATTATATTAAATATAATTTTTTTAACCTTAAACAAAGCACATTTTTAGATCATAAACAAATTTGACAATTGACTAGCATTTTTATGTGATTCAATACCAATCATACAAACTAATAACAAAACTTTATAAGATAAAAATTACAAATCGGACTAATTTGACTTTATGATATACAATTTGTATCTGTTTGTGTAATGGATGTACTAGTATTGATTTAGCATTTAATGCGCATTTACCGATTACATTTTTTAACTAATATTTTCGATGTTCTTGTTGTTTTCTAGTCACATTAAAATTACCCAATATCAACACAATACCGTAAATGAGCATATTTACTACAGTGTACTAGACCACTGGATTAGGCATATTTTATAAGGGGCTGCATTTTCCCCTTCGTTTCTTTCATAATCCGCCAATGATTTTTGCATGTTTAACCTTAACCGTCAAACAGATTTATTTCCTCTATCAAGTACATTACCGGGGTATTTATCAAAATACCCCATACAATTGGTAGTAGTAACAGATGTGTTAATAACAATATAGCCTTAAGTTTACATCGATTTTACCAGTATTACGCAATCGCACAATATATTTGATCGCATTATCTTCTTTTTCAGAAAACCACTAGCTCGCGCACATTTTGCAGTGTTTTAAAAGGCTACGACTAATTTTAGTATAATAAATTGGTTTTAAAAGCATATTGAAACTTTAGTCAAGAAGGAAGACTTATCTAAACGTGTTGTTCATTTGATATATTTCTCCTTTGTTTGTTTTAATGCTTTTAGATTTCAAGGAGCTTTTTCACCTTTGGTAAATTGACAAAATTAGAAAAAGTTGTTCCAGATTCGCACATTTTCGTTTTAGTTATGGTATTTGTGAGGAAATACTAATACTGACCATTAGCCATGCTCTAAAATATCTATTATATGCAGCTTTTGACGATTTAAAAACCTGAAAATTATAAAGCGTTGCAACGCGAAACGATTGAATAATTTGGAAAGTTCTATTGTTGTCGTTATATTTTGTGAAATTACGAGGATTGCTTATATAGTGAAAAATACATCTGGTCATAGCATGAGCACGGATAGTCGAATGGTCTAAGTGGGAGACTTTTTACTCCAGGACTCCAGGGGTCCGTGGTTCGAGCCCAGTTAGGGTACTTTTTTTCCTTTTTTTAATTGTATTTTTTTACTGGAGATGTTTAGGTCCAATGTTTAAATTTATCAATATAATCATTTAATGACAAGCTTCAGTACTTGCCAAAATCTGTGAAAAGGCCCCTTTAAACTCTCGAAAATTGTTTGCGATACAACATAGAATTAAAAAAAAAGCAAACAGAGTGCACAACCTACTTACCATAAAACGTATCTGTAAAAATACAGCGGTAATAAGGTTTTTCTTTAATGCGTGAAGTAGAACGTTGGTGGAGGTTGCCGTTAACTAGTGCGCATGCGCACAAATTCAACCTGTAAGAAGTCTGCTATAAGTCGAGCATTTCTTTGTCATACATGAAACCTATTACCGGTACGCGTAATTGTCAGTTATTTCATAATAATTTATTTTTTCAACTCCATTGTCTTAGTAATACGTAATTAACATTTATTCAAATTACGTACAAAATGGTCGTATCTCGACAACAATTATTTCACCGTTAGATTGTGATGTACACATGTATCAGCATTTATTTAATTTAGTAATGGTTTGTTTTCCTCTGCTTTTGTTTCAAGAGCAGCAAGGATTTCGCATATTTATGGATGACAAATATCTCAACGTAAGCTTGAATCCCGTATTTGTGTAGGCCACTTAAGACGGGGGCGAACCGGCGTGCGCATCCCCTATCATTTCGCGGGCCATACATAAATGGACATATATAAAGCGAAAAAAAATTAACGGATAAATATGCAATTCGCTCCTAACTTTCCTATAAAGTTTGTGCTAATTATACATGTTATTTCAATCGGTTCAGGCGATGACGGTTCTAGTTGGAGAAAGAGGAGCGCATACGGCGTCTGCTGTATACATGTTTAATTATGTTTATTTAGTTTAAACCTTTTTTTATTAGCTCGATTGCATCGAAAGCCTCATGCTTATTGAAACGCTCTCGAGTTCGTTTCCTGGGCCTAAAACCAGTACTTGGTGTCTTTTGGGGAGATCTGAAGAACGCTCCGACCGTGGGGATCAAACCTATGACCTCCCGGTCGCTAGGCGGACACCGTAACACCACGGCGACCTTTTATGCTTATTTTTTTCTTGATGTAAGTTGGATTTTTTATTTATTTTTTTTTTATGAAGGTGTAAACAGTGGAGGACTAAAATCATCCTTTTATTTTTCACTTAACACTTTATAAGTAACAATTCTTCAATAATATATTAACTCTTACTTCATTTAAGTGTTTAGTGAAATTTGGATATAAAAGACAACTACACTGTCTGATTCAATATCACTGTCTTTGTAAGTATTCTCTTCCTCATATAGATCAGTTACAATATTATTAAAAAAATATGCTTGTCAAATACATACCTCCCCTACATGCCGATTAAAATATACTAATACTACAAATAAAAAAAGGATTGAAGGTGATTATTTAAGTATATTTTTTCCATGTTTAATCTGAAAATATCTGGAAAAAAAACTTATTTGTTACCGCTTCTGATTGACATCTCTTGTTGCCTGCTTACTTTTAAGTAATTTTTTAAGTATATTTTTTCCACGTTTAATCTGAAAATATCTGGAAAAAAATCTTATTTGTTACCGCTTCAGATTGACATCTCTTGTTGCCTGCTTACTTGTACATAACTTAAACCATTGACATCGCTTGTTACCTACTTAATTGTACACTACTCAAACCTTTGACATCTCTTGTTGCCTACTTAATTGTACATAACTTAAACCATTGACATCTCTTGTTGCCTACCTTATTGTACATAACTTAAACCAACAGTCGCATAACCACTGTTATCGATTTTTGTGTAATGCTACTATTATATGTATAATTTGTAAATAGTCAATTGTAAATGGCAATTATACGTTAATTTTTTGATCTTATGATCACATGAAATTAACAATAATCTTCCATAAGAAATCTAAAAGTGTTTCATTACGTGTGTTTTTTTGTTATATATAAAAACAAAATTATTTATTTCGTATTAACTTGATATTGGTTCATTTCTGCATTTAACAAATGCGTCCAATGAAATAGCATAATTTTAATACATTTTTGTTATTTAAAAAAATCAACTTAATAAATTTAAATAATATTATATTGATTGATATCTGCACTTAAAAATATTACAAAAATACTTAATTTTAACATAACTGTTCGAAAGATAATGAAAAAATTTACTATCCACTGATTGCATATGTTCTTTTATTCTTTTTATCTTTGTAATGTTTAGCCAAGCTACCATTACATTCATTGTCATTTTCACCTTTACGTTTTTCTCTGTCTATTATGTTTGTTTTTTAGTTGGGACCAGTGGTTCATTGTGTTTTCTTCTCACTTCTGTGATTATTTCTTTTCACTTCTTCATATCTATGGAATATTCATCTTTGTGTATCCCTATTTTTTGTTTCCAATTTTTGTTTGTATGTATGGACATCCTATGTCTTATAAGAGAAACAAACTGAACATGTTTTAAGATAGAAACTAACTGGACAAGCACACACAAACTATCATTAACATCACCCTCCACTTTTTTAAATGATTAAATTATGTACTTTAAATGTTAAAGGGCTAAACAACAAAGACAAACGCATTAAAATCTTCAAATGGTTAGACGATAAAAAATATAGTATATGCATTTTACAAGAAAGTCACTTGACACATACTTTAGCACAAACCTTAAAAGATGAATGGGACGGAGAAATCTATCTCAGTGGAGAACATACTAATAAACAAGGCATTGCCTTTCTGATAAAAAATAATATAGGGGTCACAGCCGATAACTTTAAGGAAATAATAATTGGCAGACAAGCAAGTATAGATATCAAAATACACGAAACACAAATAACATTAATCAACGTTTTCACATTTCCACATTTTACGAAACATTACAATCCTTCATAATTAATAACCAAGATAAAAATATTATAATCGGTGGTGATTTCAATACTGTCCTGAACCCATTATTAGATAAAAAGAATGGAAACCTTTGTACTCATACTAAAAAAAGAAAAATTTTAAATAACATAATTGAAGACTACAATATGATAGATATCTGGCGTACAATATACCCAAACGAAAGCAAATTCACCTGGCACTCAAACACAAAACCAACAATATTTTGTAGATTAGACTATTTTTTAATATCTGAATCTCTTTGCAATATAATTGACACATGTGACATAAAACCAGGATTCATGACTGACCACTCTCTAGTTGAACTTAAACTGCACAACATACAACCTGAAAGAGGCCAAGGATACTTTAAAATTAACAACAGCATCTTATTAGATACACAATATCAAACACAAATAAAACAGGAAATATTAAATACAGTTCAAAATAATAAAGATGCAAACCCAAACACCTTATGGGAAGTAATTAAAGGAAATATACGTAACACAACAATTAGATACACATCATTTAAACAAAAAGAAACACACAAACTTGAAACTGAAACCATCAAAACCATTGAAACACTTGAAAAACAATTGCATCAAACAAACACAAATGATACCACCGACATTGAAAATGAAATAACATTAAAAAAACAAATATTAGATGGAATCTATCATACACATCTCAATGGAATAATACTAAGAGCGCGTGCACAGCATGTTGAACACAATGCAAAAAATACAATATATTTCGCAAACATTGAAAAACGTAGAAGTGAACAAAAAACTGTACACAAATTAGTAGTCAATGGCAAAGACATAACAAACAGAACTCAAATACTAGAAGAACAACGTTTATTTTTCGAAACCCTCTATAAACGAAAAATGTTGAAAATAACACCCTTTTTAAAAATACACATCACGCTTTAAACCAGGAGGAAACACAACTGTGCGACGGATTGCTTAATGAATATGAATGTGGATTAGCCCTAAAAGAAATGCAAAATAACAAAAGCCCAGGATCTGATGGCATCACAATCGAATTATATAAAATATTCTGGAATGATATAAAAACACATCTAATTAATTCACTTAACTACTCATTTAACAACGAAAACTTAACTACGCTACAAAAACAAGGTATTATATCACTTATTCCAAAACCCGGAAAAAACTTAGAATCCTTATCAAACTGGCGCCCGATTAGTTTACTGAACAATGATTATAAAATTGCAACTAAAAGTATAGCAAACAGAATTAAAAAAATATTACCATCAATCATTTCAAAATCTCAATCTGGTTTCATAAAAGGACGTTACATTGGTGAAATCGTTCGTCTTATCCAAGAATGCATAAACTATTTCAACAATTCAAATAATCCTGGTCTAATATTCTTTGCAGACTTTGAAAAGGCATTCGATTCGCTTGATCATTCATTTATGTTCTCTTGCTTAGAAAATATGAACTTTGGTGAAAGTCTCATTCAATGGGTCAAACTATTCTATACTGATATTTACAGTATAATCATTAACAATGGCTTCTTTTCAAACAGTTTTAACATCGAACGAGGGGTTCGACAAGGATGTCCACTCTCATCATCGCTATTTATTATTTGCATCGAGTATCTATCACATCACATCCAATCAAATAAACACATAAAAGGCATATCACTAGAACCTGACGAAGAAATCAAACAATCCCTATTTGCTGACGATGCAACTTATTTTTTAAATGACAATTACGATTCTTTCCATAACCTAATAGAGTCGCTAACCCTTTACGGAATGACATCGGGTCTTAAACTAAACAAAAGTAAATGTACTGTGCTACGAGTAGGTAAATTAAAACAAAGTAATGTTCAATACAAAAAAGAAATGAAATTTAATTGGACATCCGATGAAGCCACAACGCTAGGAATTACTTTCACAAATAATGAAAAGGATACAGTTCTTAAAAACATACTACCTAAATTACAGAATTTTAAAAACTGCTTAAAATCATGGCATCATCGTAAACTTACACTTATCGGAAAAAACACAGTATTGAAAACGTGTGCACTTCCTAAATTAATATATGTTTTAACAGTTCTTTAAAATCCACCAAATGATGTTATTAACGATATAAAATCAGCAATATTTAATTTCATATGGGACGGTAAGCCTGATAAAATAAAAAGAACTCAGTTAATTTAATCTGTAGAAAATGGAGGCATCCAATTAACGAACATTGACTCATTCTTGAATGCAATCAAATGCAGCTGGGTTAAAAGATACCTAGATAATACCAATACGAGTAAATGGAAATTATTCTACCAGAAAACCCTAACAAAATATGGTGACTCCTTAATCTTTGAATGTAACATCAGCAATACTATCTTACATGAAATTTCAAACGAAAATATATTTCTGTCTGATGTTCTATCAGCGTGGAGTGATGTCACTCATAACTTAGAAACCCAAACCAGCAGTAAAACTATTTTATGGAACAATAAAGACATAACTTCAAACAATAAGACCTTTTTCTATAAAGACTGGTTTGAACGAAGCATTAAATATGTCGACCAATTATATGACTACAGAATTAAGGATTTCTACTCTTTTGATAATATATGCTACATATACGGAATACCTTCAAATAATTTTCTGAAGTACTACACACTAATCAAAAGCATACCCATACATATTAAATCTGAAATCAATACAAACAATACACCATGTACTCAAACAACATTTGTAGAAAACATACTTGGAAGAAAAAACAAAACAAATAAAATATTTTTCACAATACAAATTAAAAACCCTACAGAAAACTCCAAATACAAAATAAATGGCAAGTCCTCTTTGGAGAAAATGAACTTAATTGGAAACACATATTTACCATGCCATATAAAGCAACTTTTGAAAGCACACTTAGAAATTTTCAATATAAATACATCCATAGAATTATAGCTACAAATAAATATCTCTTTAAATGCAAATGATCTAACTCAAATCTGTGTGACTTCTGCAGTGAAAACATCGAAACTATAGAACATCTCTTTTTTTGGGAGTGCAAACACATCCAGCCTATTTGGAATCAATTAATATCTTTTCTTGAACAACATCAACTAAACGTTAAACTATCTTTCTTAAATGTAAGTTTCGGAATTAACTCATTTAAATCAATAGACTGTAATAATATTGTGAATTTTATGGTAATATTGATGAAATATTTTATCTTAAACATGAAGTACAAAAAACAAGTATCAAATTTTAATTGCTTTGTCCATAGTCTTAAACTAAAAATCCAGATTGAGAAAGAAATAGCCCTCAGTAATGACACATTACAAATCTTTGAACAAAAATGGAATCGGATTAAATTCTCATAATGGTTTGTCCACTTATACACATTTCACTCTAATGTTAGTGTATCTCTCTAAAATAGTTTTGTTTATTTTTTTTTATTTTTAAATTTTCAATCTGACAAGATCATTGTGAATATACAACAAAACACACAAGTCCAGTATGCTTTCTTCCGACTTTATACAACTCATCATTTGTCAAAACTATTCCTCTGTTGTTTCTTTTCTCTCCAAAAAAAAAATATATATAAGCATATCTTGTAAAACATGTCTGAACTGTATTGCTTTGTACAATCACTATATTGTATGATCATATACATGCTTACAATGTATGTTTGATATTGAGTAAAAAAAAAAAAAAAAAGTTGGATTTAGCCCTGCAACTGTTATCGATTCGATATCAAATATAAATTTAATGATTATAATACGAACCTTTTTAGACGTGTTATGTTTCTGAATCAGAACGCCTTCACTTTCTAACATCATAACAAATTGTGTTTCCAATAAGTAATAAAAAAGCAAGTGCAAACCTGGCTCAAAAGTCAAAAAGACATTGCGCCGCATTTTTAATGGCTCCATCACACAAGACTTCTTCCTTACTTGGTTCTCAAATACTAGTACAACACTTTGATCTGAAGTTTACGTGATGAGGATGAGACGAAAGGGCGAAATATATATATCGATAACCGGCTGTACAATGCCATCTCGACCCACGTAACTACGTCAAAGATGTCCTCACTAAGATTGTGCAACACACATAGTGACGCTCGCAGTGCCGCTTTGGGTAGTACGCAAGAACTACGTGACTATAACGTCAAAATGTGGATTTCACGTAAGCATTATGGATTTACAACATCCACACGGGTTTTCTCTCGTGTAGATATTTGACTTCCATTTGCTTCCAGGAATTGAATGTATCATGTCAGTAAACACGTGTTTAAGGAATGTTAATAATTGGCCAGAGGATACCGTCGCTGGAACCTATAGAGCAAAAGCACAAACAGCAGTCTAGCGACAGTAAAGCTGTTTGTGTAACAATGAACCTGAAAATTCATGTGCAGAAGCTAAATCAATTCAAGGTAATATCAGACACGAGGGCTTAGAGCAGTCGTCTGTAGAGTGGTTAAAGGACTATCCTATATTTTTACCACGAACAAGGACACATCTGTCTTATATATCTTGTCACGTAATCGTTCATAGTTCATAGACGACACATAGTTACTAACAATGTTCAATACTCTTATATTACCGGTATGTAGCCTATCATTCGATATCTCGTCATGCGCGAATTGCCAAGATGACGAGTTTTGCATTAACTCCAATTTTCTCGTGCCGCGCATGGGGCAAGTCGGTCCCTCTCTATTTATGTTAATTTCTCTGCATAATACAGGATAAAATATTCAACAACACCATGTATCAGTTTCTAGTCCAATTTAATGTCTAACATACTTAATATTTTCAGTTATACAAATACGTTGTGATTGCTACATGATCGTATCTTTTCGATCCGTACGTCTCCAAGTCTAAACGCTAACTGTCTTGTTTCCCTCTAACATCTGGCCCGTGAAACTTAGTTATGAATCCCATTGGTCAGTGTTCTATGTGTCTTTATTTCTAATTGGCTGAATTACAATCTGGAGAAGTCACTATTCAAGTATGCACACGTTAATGAGCGTTGTGGTACAAATAATAAATAATGCAAATACAGCCTAAGGCTTGTGTCAACAGCATTGTAACCCCTTTGTTGTTAATGCATACTCGCTACTTATATACTTGTCAATATTTCGTACATAAAGAAAACCCAAATATTTCACCCAATTTCTCATCATTATTTGACACAACTTATCCTCTCAATTTGATTTTTATGTATTTCAGGATACAGAAAAATCTTTAAGAATGTAAGTATGGAAGTAAACGAAAACATATTAATACATACGATGTAGAAAATCAAACACGCAAACATGAAAACATCAGTGACTAAAACATATATATGATGAAAATCTGCATATTATTAATGAAATTTTTATCGAATGTTTCTGCTGAAATAATAAAACGTCGGAATATTTAAAAAGTCAATGTCAATCACAATGAAGTGGAATGTGTCACTGGTTTGGGAAATCCAATACGAATAGTGTCCATTTTTGACATCTTTGCTGGAGGTGATGTGGCGTCTAGGTGAAGAGATGAGACGTCCGGTTGGAGAGTATTTGACATCTGGTTGTAGATGGTAACATGCAGTCGATTGAAACGACGGCTTCCGAATGAAGACGATGATGGTCGGTCGGAGAAGCTGTTGGTCCTCGGCTGTTGCACGATTTAGAATACTTCAAACGTTTATTATTTATAGTTCTGGAGAATGTCTGCATTCATGACTGTAGTATTATAATTAGTGTTTATGTACATGTAATAAAGGTAACACACATATATATATATAAGTTCATAGACGATAAAATGTTCATCTAATATATGTACAAAGTACGCGCGATTTTTCATCATCAAGTCCATTCATATCATCGTATCTTTAAAAATCATTTTCGACGATGCGTGAAATGTCCATTAACAGTCCACTCGTTGTATGGTACTGATGCTGGTTCACAATTTGGATCCATGTCGACAATGTTGGATCCTAATTGAAGTCGTCTGTTACGTCATCTGATTCTCGACGGATACATCGTCGTCGAAGATATCGGTATGTCGATGACATATTCTTCTTCTTTGTCGGGGTGTTAAGATCTGATCACGATCTCAAATGCGTTATGAACGCATGTTGCTGCAGGCAAACCACGCCAACGATGTCAGGAGCGCTGCTTTTCTCCTTAACTTGTATCGCATTGGCAAATCTTATAGGGTCAATTACATGAAATGATAAACGGGCCTTTTATTTACATGTTAATGGAATTTGCTATATAAGCACTCAGATTACTATTCACACCTATTATAAGATATACCCAAATAAAATTAATGTGCTAAAGGAACGCGATTCTCATGACGCAAATTTATGATGTGTTATTTAAACTATACGCGTTTGTCTATTCTATGAAATGCATTGTGCTTTATTATGTTTTATTTACTTGAGAACAAACATTTACAAACAAAATCCCTTGTCTTAATGTAGGTATTCTTATAAAGAAACGAAAAAGAATAAACTAGATATTCGATCAGTATCAAATTTGTAATGAATCATAGCAATATAGTTGTATCTTTTACATTATACTAATAAAAGGGACACTGCTTTGTTTTTAAGGATATTTACAAACTGTATTAAAATGTTATTTATGCCTAAAATGTTGTTTACCTGAGCGCTGTAGGGCATAAGCTAGCGTTGGTTAATGTCGTTGACAAGTGCGTTGTCATAAGCGTGTCAAGGTAAATAATACAAAATGAATATTTCCTGAGAGAAGGCGAGGCCCTGTCTGCCTATTTGAGGGTTATTTATACCAATTTCGTTACGTACTCGCCCAATTCGTGACCCACGCCTGTCATCAAGTAATGGGCGTCAAACGTGTGTATCTTGGCGTTCATAGACAGATAATGTACTTACTAATTGTTTGTATGCATTTTGCGAGTCACGATTCTTATATTTTACGCATCGGAATGTCGCGTTTTTTTTCTCTTAATGTACCTATTAATTGTTTATGTGCATTTTGCGAGTCATGATTCTTATATTTTCTGTTTGTTACATATTACTGAAATATATCTATTATATCACCCGTTGACTTAAATATGACATTTTCATTTCATTCTAAACCCGTAAATCAATGCTAATGACGATACATTATCAAAATCGGACGATACCGTCCTCTATAATCCTGTTTTTACATATATACTACATATACATTCAAAACATATTTCTCTATATACAAAATTTTTGGGGTCTTTAAGTCTCGACATCTATCTCGCTTTATTTTTTAGTCCATTCATTTACATGTGTTCAGCCATTGTCTGAAGGCACGTGAAAATTGCTTTCTTCATTGCGTTATTTGAACGTGAAGTCTTTTTTGTCAATTTTCGTTTTTTGTGTTTTAACGCTACCGCGTCAATTTGCATCTGATCGTCTGAAGAATCATTTTCAAACCTACGTACAGGTGAGTTTTGTGAATTACCGTTATTGTAATGCATCGTATCTGATTCACTGGAGCTTGACTGTATATCCGCGAATTGTTTGTTTCTCAAATGTTTTTGCAGTTCTGCAAGCGGAATATTTTCCTCGTCGTCCGTATTATCTCTAATCTGTCGGGTCTGTTGCGTAATTACAGGTAACCCATGTACTGAGTTATTTGAATCGCTATCAGAAGATAATGTGTCGTCCGCAAAGGCTAAATTTGCTTTTCTAATCGGGCGCGTTAACGGTTGATTTATCACTGGCCATTCATCGATATTTGCGTGCCTTATTTGATCAGCGTGAACTTTAATAGTTGAGTTGTCTAACTGATTCTTTATTACGTATGTTAACGGCGACTTTTGTTCGATTATACGATAATATGGCCTCCATTTACTGTCTAATTTATTTGTACGTTGAAAGTTTTTGTAGTAAACGGGGTCATTGATTTCGAATTTAATATCTTTCGTATTTTTATTCGCATAATCAGCTTGTCTACGTTTCGATTTTTGAATTAGGGCACATACCTTTTTAAATGATTTGTGTTGTTCTTCTAATATTATTTTATGATAATCTTCACCGTGATATTTACGTCTAGGCTTTAACAAGTTGTCTATTGGAAGAATAGGGTCTCTATTAAAAAGTAAGAAGAACGGTGTGTGCTTCGAAGTCTCGGATGTACAAAATCTCATTGCCGCTAAAGACATGTTTAAATGTACGTCCCATTGTTGTACATTTTCTTGAACCCGTTTTGATAGTATATTGTTCATAGTCCCATGTGAACGCTCGTTCATGCCATTAGACGCGGGATGATATATTGTCGTCTTTACGTGGTCAATGTTCATTGATTTTAATGTTTCAGTGAAAGCTGTGCTTGTGAATTCTTTTCCGTTATCAGTTATAATTCTTATAGGACAACTATGACGGCAATAAATCTCGTTCATTAACAGGTGTATTACGCTATCAGAAGATTTATCCGGCGACGGAAATGCCTCTATATATCCTGAAAATTGATCCACGAAACATATTATATATCTATTTCCGGAAAGCGTTGTTGGGTATGGACCGCATATATCTATGGAAACAACTGAAAACGGAAAGGGCGGTATTGAGGTATCCGACGATATGGGAGCTTTAATTGCTTTTAAGTTTCTACTTTGACATATAATGCACTTAGATACATAATCATTCAATTCTTTGAACATTTTAGGCCAGTAATATTTCTCTTTTAGTGTCTGAAAAAGCCTTTGAGACCCAGGATGTCCGTTTTCATCATGGTATTGCTTGACAACTGAATCAGTCAGGTGTTTAGGTACAAACAGCCTGAGAGTAGGTTCCTCATCTACGTTTGATATGTAGTACAGTATGTCATCAACCGTTAAATATCTATCATCTTCACTCTTGTTCTGTTTCCCTAATCTTAATCTCGCTTTAATCTCAGATATATGAGGGTCTTTTTCTTGTTCTATTTGCATATTAAGCCCTGATAATATTATCAATTATTTGCTTGTGGTCAATGTTTGTAGAGTCGATTACGTTAATTTCGCGTGTTTGGTCTTGTTTATTTATTTGCGAATTGATCGTAAAATGTTTATCGTTAATATCTAATTCTATTTTTGTTTGATCGCATTGATTATTCCTTATTTTGGTTTTTGGAGGTCGGCTTAAAAAGTCGGCAATAATATTCTTTTTTCCCGGTATATATTCAATTTTGCAGTTGTAACCCGCTATACTTAAGGCCCATAATTGTATTTTCTTGTTTTGCATCGGACTTTCCAATAAATACTTAAGCGGCTTGTGATCACTCTTTATAACAAATTCAGCATTGTGTAAATAATGGTGCAATTTACTTAGACTGTAAAATATGCTGTAACATTCTTTTTCAATGGTATTATATTTGCATTGTGTGGGGCTTAATCTGTGCGATATGAAAAATATTTGCAAAAAAAAAAAAAAATGAAAAATATCGGCTTTTCGCCCACATAATCCCCGGTCTCGTTACTGTCGCATTTTTGAGTCAAACAGGCTCCGACGCATTTATCAGATGCATCCGTATACAGAATATAACCTTTTTTTGGATCAGGGTATGAAAGATAAGGGATTTGCGTAAATGAGTCTTTTAATTGTATGAAACTATCTTCGCATTGTTTTGACCATTTAAATGGGACATTCTTTCTCGTGAGATTAATGAGAGGCTCGACTACTTCTGAATACGACGGACAGAATCTCCTATAAAATCCTGCAGCACCTAAGATAGATCGTACATCGCGCACGCACTTTGGCCTAGGGAATTGTCGAATCGCTTCCACTTTTAACGGATCCGGCCTTATACCATTTTGATCTATGATGAAGCCTAGGTACCTAGTCTCTCTTTGTAAGAATTGACATTTTGATAGTTTTAGCTTTAGGTTATGTTTACTGAGACTCTGTAGTACTGTATCTACGTGTGATAAATGAGATTGCAAGTCAGGTGAAAATATTAGAATATCGTCTAGATACGCCACAGCGAAGCTCTCACAACCTTTGAGTACTTTATTAGCCAATTCTTGAAATATAGCACCGGCAGAGGAGGCACCGAAGGGCATAACATTAAATTGAAATAGACCCCTGAATCCCGAAGCGAAAGCCGTTTTTTCTCTGTCCTCTTCCTTTATAGGTATTTGCCAATATCCCGATATCAAATCTAAACTGGTGAAATATTTACTTTTACCTAATAACGCCAATATATCATCTATTAATGGTAATGGATAGGCAATTGGTTTTGTAATTTTGTTTAATTGTCTAAAATCATCACAAAACCTTTTCTCGTCTTTATTATCTTTGTTTGAGTCATGGTTATTTTTCTTTTTATCTACTAAAACAATAGGGAAGCTCCACGGACTTCTTGATGGACTTATTATGTTTGCGTCTAGCATTTCGTCGATGGCTTTATCTATGAATACCTTATTGTTTAATGGTGTTCGATACGGCCTTAATTTAATGGGCGGATGATCCCCTGTATCTATGGTAAATTCTATCGCTGAAGTTTGTGTTAATTCTAAATTATTTCTTGCGAAGAGAGTTCTGTGTTTTAAGAGTATCGGTAGAATATTTTCTTTTTGATTTTCATCTACACGTAAATCTGATAAGATTTCATCTTTATATAAACCTGATTTCGGCTGATTATTTTTAATAACTTCTTGTACTGAGCGTATTTCATTATCGTTTACCGAATCTATTCGCCCTATGGCACAGTGTCGTCTAAGCCTTATTGTTTTGTGCGTATTGTTTATAATTAAAATGGGAAATTGTCTATCACGCGTTGTCTTGACGACTGAATTAACAATTGTTAAACCGGGTTCATTATCAAAGAAAGAATTGCTTATTCCATTGAATTCATAATTCGTATTTGAACGTATGCAGTTTCTTTTAGCTTGAGCAAAGAGTCTATAGGCAGTTTGTGGTTTTAACACAGTATGTCTAGTTAATCTCGCTATCGTTGAAAGATGTACATCTTCTTCTAGGGGTACATAACAGTTATCAATCCTCAAACATCCTAAATCAAAGTATAAACGGACACCATTATTTTGTAAAAAGTCTCTTCCTAAAATAACATTTCTATTTATGTTACTTACTACAAAAAACATGTGCTCTTTATATATGCTCCCTATTTTGAATCTCAATTTTACACTTCCGTGGACATGTAATGATTTTCCGTTTACCGACTTTAGATTTACTTTTTTAATTATCAGTGCGGGTTTTTGTTTTAACATATCATAAGTACGTTTACTCACGATGCTGACTTCAGCGCCCGAGTCTATCAAGCTCCTAAATTGATAACCACCTGTTGAAATAACACAAGAATTTGGACTACCACACAAAGCGATATTATATGTCTCGACTTTTTCATTCTTACCATAGACCCCTTTTTGGTAAGAATTTCTTAGTTTTTTTTATTAATGTACGTTTTTCTTTGAGTACATTCTCTACTTAAGTGTCCTAATTTACCACAATTCCAACAATCAATTTTATCTTTCCAATTTTTGTCATATTCGTTATTGCGCCCGTTACCGTTTTTATCTATCGTATGACAGTTCCGCCCTACCGTATATGCACTTATCTCTCGTTGCCTACGGCGACAGATTTCAATAGAATGACCGTGTTTCTTGCAATATGTGCAAACAATAGATGACCTAATATAATCGATATCTGTCTGAATATTATCGGTCGTAATGTTATCAAGTCCATTTATTTGTGATCGTAACTCAAACCTAGCTCTGACACTTTGCTCATGTATAGCGCTTTTTAAAGCATTTGATAACGTTGCATGATTTTCGCGCATTAATTTAAGTCTCAAATAATCGTGCGATAATCCGTCGATAAAAATTTCTACTAACTGTTTTTCTTTATATTCTAAATTTCCTTCAATATTTTCGTATGCGTCAGTCGCGAGAGATAAAAGTCGTTCAGCGTATATTTGAACATTTTCGTCGGTCTTTTGTTTAGTCGTCTTTAATAATGAGAAAGCGTATTGTGGGTCTTGAATTTCTGCAAATCTTAATTTAAGCTGTTCCTTTAAATCTGTCCACGTCCCTGTCGGATCATCAGTCAAAAAACGATGTATGTAATCACTAACAAGCCCTTTACTAGATTGGTAAGCAACACATTTTAATTTATTCTCATCTAAATTGGTAAGCGTTCCATATTTTTCTACATTTTTAATCTAATTTTTGAATTCTTTTGAATTTCCATCAAATGATTGTACCACCTGTGAAATAGTCTGAGTTCTTATGGCGGTTTTAACATCTTTAATTTGTTCATTTAAATTTTGAAATAATTCAGGGATTATTTGATTTGCCATTTTGATACAAGCGTTAGGAAATAAAACAGTCACTCACCGGAAGTTGCAGAATATGTGCGGTCTGATGTCGTTGTTCCCGGCTCACGGTTGTTGTTACTGGTTACATGCGCGAATTGCCAAGATGACGAGTTTTGCATTAACTCCCATTTTCTCGTGCCGCGCATGGGACAAGTCGGTCCCTCTCTATTTATGTTAATTTCTCTGCATAATACAGGATAAAATATTCAACAACACCATGTATCAGTTTCTAGTCCAATTTAATGTCTAACATACTTAATATTTTCAGTTATACAAATACGTTGTGATTGCTACATGATCGTATCTTTCTCGATCCGTACGTCTCCAAGTCTAAACGCTAACTGTCTTGTTTCCCTCTAACATCTGGCCCGTGAAACTCAGTTATGAATCCCATTGGTCAGTGTTCTATGTGTCTTTATTTCTAATTGGCTGAATTACAATCTGGAGAAGTCACTATTCAAGTATGCACACATTTATGAGCGTTGTGGTACAAATAATAAATAATGCAAATACAGCCTAAGGCTTGTGTCAACAGCATTGTAACCCCTTTGTTGTTAATGCATACTCGCTACTTATATACTTGTCAATATTTCGTACATAAAGAAAACCCAAATATTTCACCCAATTTCTCATCATTATTTGACAATCTGAAATGAATTCGCATATGGTGCTTCATGATACATGTACTTTAACTCATATGCTTCGAGTGCATGTAACCCAAAGCAATATATGTGTATATCAAATCGCGAATACTGATGGCTATTTTCGGATAAGGCTTGTGTGCTTTGTGACATTTCGTGTAGTATTGCTTGAAAATATGTGACCATTTCTGTGAACAGATGCGGTAGGTATGCGTAGAAAGATTTCAAATGCATTCTCATCCACAAAGCACAGCTAATAAATTTGACTTAGCAAATGATTACATGTATACAGACGCCCGCTGTCGAAAAACAACCACATTCGGTCTCAGCAGACCTTGACTTTTTTCCGCTACAATCATGTGTTGTTGTCTTTGTATAGTGAACATTCCATTTTGTTCGCTCATCATTTTAACCGTTACTTCACATCTATGTATACTTTTAAAAATGGCTAACGTTTTGCATATAGGGCATGCCTAGCAATTATACAATAACGACTTCAGAGTTTTAGACAGGGATAATTCGGATCATTTTCCGGTTTCTTGTGTGTTTGTACTTCCATACAGGTCAAATAATCTTGTAACTAATATGAATGAGTATCCAATTACCACATTGAGGAAATTTCGATGGCGTAATTCGTTATGTGACGAGTTCGTACTGACGTTTAGTGGCTTATTGCAGAGTCAGTATACCACTACACTTGATACAATAGATTCGAATGTTAAATCTGCAGTAGATCTGATTACATCTATATATCAGAATGCCGGTAAATGCTGGTTAATTTTCGGTATTTTTCATCACAACCACCTTGGTGGGATGACTATTTAAAGTCGGTAAAATACAGCGCTCTTCGTAAATTTCGTAGCTCCAATTTAGAGTCGGATCCCAGAGTGTTTAAAGATAAAAGGAATAATTTTAAGAATCATTGTAGGTCAAAGGTACATGAATAGCAAAGGTTAAACCGCTAAGAACTAGTTAATTGTAGTAATATTCCTACAATTTTTTGGAAAATTGCAAAGAAAACTAAATCGGCAAAATCAATTGATTCTAGTTTCTCAAAAATAAAATGGTTACAATATTTCAGTGGCAATTTATTCGATGAGAACTCTATTGCTGTTGATTACACTGTTGGAAATGACCATGCTTATTCTGATGATACGGCAAATTCACTTAATGATCCTTTCACATGCCAAGAAAGTGAATGGTCAATATCCAAATTAATAAATGGTAAAAGTTGTGGTCTGGATAGAATTCCGTCGGAATTTTACAAGTGTACACTAACAGATATTTCTCCAATAATGTTGTTGTTGTTAAATAAAATACTAGACACTGGTAACTTTCCCGAGTCCTGGGGTCAAATAATCATTACACCGATTCATAAGTCAGCTCCAAGTAATAACCCTGGTAACTATCGTGGTATATCTATTACGAATACTCTATATAAACTATTTTCTGAAGTGATTAATAAGAGATTGTATGACTTGGCAGAGGACAATGATAAGATTGATAAATCTCAGGCAGGTTTTCGTAGAGGATATTCGGCAGTTGATAATGTCTTTTGTTTGCAAGCGATGGTCCAAAAATATCTCTCAAAACGGGGTGGTCGATTCTATTGTTTGTACTATGACTTCCGTTAAGCCTTTGATAAAGTTTACCATGTCAAACTATTTTCATCATTAGAAAAGAAAGGAGCATTTGGAAAATTCCTAAGAGTTCTTACATCTATGTATTCTTGCTTGACTTCTTGTGTTAAAGTCTCAAATAATGATGTTACATATTCGTTTCCCTTCAATGTTGGAACCAGGCAAGGCGATAAATCGAGTTCGACTATTTTGCTCTATTTATAGATGAGCTGTCACTTTTACGGCTTAAATGTGAATCTGGTATGTTCATACCTAATGATATCCCAGACACTTTGTGTCTAATGTTTGCAGACGATGTCGCCAATTGTGCTGAGACCGCCCATAAGTTACAAATAAATTAACATTGATGATCAGTTTTGTATTGAGACTGGTATGAAAAATAATCTGGATAAGACTGAAATGATTGTTTTTCGCAATGGTGGTCCCCTCCGAAGATATGAAACTTTTTTTTTATTCAATATAAAACATACAATGCAAATATGTGCATAAGCAAGAACAAAAGTGGTATAATACAACAGTAATAATGTCAAACACATATTATACATGATATTCTAGGATATACTGTTTTTGTTGTTTTTTTGCTTACCTGTGGTGTATGCTGTCATTTTTAAATGTAATAATCAATCCTATAGATGATTTGCGTAGAGTTAGGTAGAAGACAACTGGACTGGGTTATGGAAGTTTATGCGTTTCCATTTTTGTTCAAAAATATGAAGTTTATCGTTGTTAAGGGCTATTTCTTTTTCAAATTGGATCTTTAATTTTAAATAGTTTATAAAACAGTTGAAAGTAGGTATTTGTTTCTTGTATTTGAAGCTAAATATAAAATATTTCATGAGTATGATAATGTGGTTCACAGTGTTATTAATTTCTGGTATTTTAAAAGTATTCACACCGAAACTGATATTTAAGAGAGACAGTTTTAATTTTAATTGTTGTTTCTCTAGAAATGTTGTTAACTGGTTCCATAGAATTTGAATATGTTTGCACTCCCAGAAAAGGTGTTCTATTGTTTCAATGTGTTCGCTGCATATATCACATAAATTTGTGTTGGATAGGTTGCACTTAAAAAGGTATTTATTTGTAGCTATGATTCTATGGACATATTTATATTGAAAATTTCTCAGTGTGCTATCTATAGTTGTTTTATATGGCATGATAAATATTTGTTTCCAATTAAATTCTTGTTCTCGAATAAGGCTTTGCCATTTATTTTGAATCTTGGAGTTTTCTGCAGGGTGTTTAATTTGTAGTTTGTAAAACATTTTGTTTGTTTTGTTTTGTTTTGCAAGTATGTTTTCCGTGAATGATGTTTGAGTACATGGTGTGTTATTTGTATTAATTGTAGATTTAATATGTATGGGTATGCTTTTAATTAATGTGTAATACATTAGGAAATTGCCTGAAGGTATTCCGTATATATAACATATATTCTCAAAAGAATAAAAGTCTTTTATTCTGTAATCGTACAATTGGTCGACATATTTAATGTTTTGTTCAAACCAATGTTTATAGAAAAAAGTCTTATTGTTTGAAGTTATGTCTTTATTGTTCCATAAAATAGTTTTACTGGTGATTGGGGTTTCTAGATTATGAGTAACATTAGTCCATGCCGATAAAACATTTGATAGAAACATGTTTTCGTTTGCAATTTCATGCAAAATGTTGTTGCTGATGTTACATTCAAAAAGTAAGGAGTCACCATATTTTTTTAGAATTTCCTGGTAGAATAATTTCCATTAACTTGTATTGGTATTATCTAGATATCTTTTAACCCAGCTGCTTTTGATTGCATTCAAGAATGAGTCGATGTCCGTTAATTGGATTCCTCCATTTTCTACAGATTGAATTAATTGAGTTCGCTTAATTTTATCAGGTTTACCGTCCCATATGAAGTTAAATATTTCTGATTGTATATCTTTAATAACATTTGGTGGGTTTGGGAGAACTGTTAGTGTATAAATTAATATAGGGAATGCAAACGTTTTCAACACCGTGTTTTGATATGAAACTTGGTTCTTCCGTGGACAACAACTATTCCTGTATACAAGTACACGGGGTTATTGTTGACTCCAAAGTTAAGCTGGAGCTCAGCCCACGATAAACTAGCTTCCCAAGAACAAAATGCACTATTTGCAATAAGATTTAATCAGAAACCATTTGGCTTTTTTCCTGCAAAGGATTTATTTAAAATAGTTGATACTATGGTAAAGCCAATTTTATGTTACGGTTCCCAGATATGGGGTTATGAGTACAGCCCAACTATTGAATCTGTCCATAATATGTTTTGTAAAAAATTCTTACATGTTCATAAAAATACCAATACTTGCATGGTTTTGGGAGAATGTGGAAGACTCTCATTATTTATCACTTATTGTACCAACTGTATCAGGTACTGGTGTAAACTGTTAACTATGACATCTGATAGATACCCTAGGAAATGTTATATTATGCTTAAATCAATAGATGATCTGGAAGAATTTGTTGGGCAACCAAAGTAAAATCTATACTTTTTACATACGGTTTTGGATATGTGTTGATATCACACGAAATTGGTGATTGTGATATGTTTATCAAACTTTTCAGAAATAGATTGATTGACTGCTTAACTCAAAACTGGCATGACACCGTAAATAACTCAAGTCGATGTCACCATTAAAATCGTTTTAAACCACTACTTAATATTGAGCGATATTTGATAATAGAAATGCCAGTCAGACACAAAAGAGCCTATGCTAAGTTTAGATGTTCAAATCATAAACTACAAGTTGAAACTGACAAACATCTGAATATTACTTTCCAAAATCGTGTGTGTAATGTTTGTTCACAAATTAGTAATACTATGACATATGTGAATTGTGAATATCATGCATTTTTCCATCGTGCTTAGTATACACGTATTAGAAATCAGTTTCTGTTCAACTGGTATAACTCTGGTACTGAACTGAATAACTTCTATGACTTATTGTCAACGAATGATTTTGAAACTATGAGAAAATCAGCAGTGTATGTTTTCTATATTATGAATTCTATAAAAGACTAGATACGTGTATTAACATTTACATCTGAACAATATAACTATGACACAACTCTGCAATTTCTGTATATAACATGATATGTATTTTCGGCCGGAGACCTCTGTTTCTTTAATAAACTGTTGACTTGACTTGACTATACGCAGTACACATTTTAAAGATATTGTAAAACCCTTCCTAAACATACGAAGAATCTTAACAGTCTGCATGAAATCTTGGTGGGACGCAACGTGAACACGATAACCACGATACGCTCGTTTTACAAACTTAATGAGAACTCGACATGACAGCAAACGTCAGCACTTTGCAAAATAATCAATAACTGTTCTGTGTTCTCTACAAGGTAAGGAAAGCGTCCATGTTAATGCCAGGTCTAAACCACGTAAGGTTTCAGCATGCTCAAAACCTCTCCATGTCTGCCAAGAATCGCACCAGGATCGAGACAGTTTTCGCCACGTCCTATCAAGACGTGGAGGTCGTCATAAGGTGCAATGGCTCTATCAAGAATGGTGAAGAGATGAACTTAGCAGAAAGGTGGACAATGTCATTAAAGGCCTCCTCATAGGCGAAAGTCTCCCGACGTCATCTTGCGTGTTCTGGCGAATAAGACTTCAGCAAAATTCGTTCTCATTAGTATATGAACGTTGCACATCGATGGTGGTGTTTGTATGGATGTGTTTGTGAGCTTTTGCGTCCGTTGCGATAAGTTCTGTTCGTCGGAAAATTTTAAACATGTTAAAGAATTGTTGGCGAATAAAAGTTTCGTCTATCGTTCGTTAAAATTCGTTTCAATACGTTGGCCGATCGGAAAGTCTTCGCATACATAGAGTTCGTCAACTGGCGTTAGAGGTCGCAGCTCTCAGCTAATTTGCATATAATGATTACTGGATTTGCATATCAAGCGAAAGAGGACGATTCGAAAACAAATCTTTGCGATAGCTTGCGAAATTTTGCGAACTATAGCGAGGATTTGCGTATTGTATCGAATGGAATCCGACGCATTTAAGCGATCTATAACGATAAGTTAACGTTCAGAAAACGAATGGTATACGCTCGTATACGAATCAATCCGAACTACGATAGGCGAATGTATGCGAATCCATCCGAATAATAGCGCTCCTGATTGTTTTAGTAGTTTGTGCAGACATATGTCTATATTTCTTATATATAACGTTGAATGTATCATTATTTCTTCGTCAAAAGGAAGATATACAACGCCTAAAACTGCAGTATTATGCTGCTATGGCCAATCAAGAAGTAGTCAAGCATCAACTTAACATATACCGCTTTCTCAGAGGCCGACTAACGTGGAGAAGAGTAGCCAGAGCACGTAATATTTGGAGAAGACCATGGCTGCATTTCGGGAGACGCCGCCAATTTGGCATCTATGATCAGCTCGTGGTTAAGCTCAGAAGTGAAGATCCTGGAACATTCAAGAAATTCTTCCGCATGCCTACTGAAATGTACGATACAAATTTGGGAAGGTTCGTCATCGCCTCGTGAAGCAACACACTCGGTACAGGGAGTTAGGGCTAAAGTTAGCTGTCACACTACGTAACCTGGTTTCTGGTGTCAAATACTCAGACATGCAGTATTCCTGGCGGGTCGCTGAGAATACCCTCTCTGTAGTGGTCAGAGACATGTGTCATGCTATATGTAAAGAATATGTTGATGAGATTATTACAGCCCCCTCCACACCTGAAGAATGGAGACAACTGGCTGATGGTTTCCTCAAGAATTGGAACTTTCCAAATTGCGTTGCTGCTATTGATGGCACGCACATAGCTATCAGAAAGCCTGCCAGCTCTGGTTCCTTATATAATTATTATAAGGGATTCTTCAGCAGCATCTTACTGCCAATTGTCGACTCGGACTACAAGTTCGTATGGTGTGATCTGGGTTGTGAGTATTAGTCGACATAAATTTAACTGCATTATTTTGTAATTACATAAATTATATACATTCAGCGCTATTTTCAATGTACAGTTGTATACTGACAATTTCTTATCCTTTTGTATTTTCATGATACGGTTCAAGTGGAGAAGCCAAGATTTATGATGAATCAGAATTCCTTTAGATGGTGCAGGATAGTTCCATTGGATTTCCAGACCCACAGCCCTTTCCAAATGACACCGTTGACATGCCCTATTTCTTGGTTGGAGATGACGCGTTCTGCCTTAGCGAGAACATGCAGAAACCCTATGGACATAGAGTCCTGACAAGAGACGAAAACATCCTGAACTACCGGTTATCCAGGTCTAGGAGAGTATCAGAAAATGCATTTGGGATTTTGGCCAACAAATTCCAGGTACAGTAAAGTTCCGCTATTAAGACCGGGCAAAATAGTGGTCTCAATAGCGAAGTGTTCTTAATATCGGACCATTTTCTTTCATAAATTAACTATTTGGGACTTGAATATTGTTAAAAAGCGCATAATGTTTTAATCTTCGAAGTGACTTAAGAGCGGAACTTTACTGCAATACCCTTTTTTTAAAAACACAATTTCATTTATAAAAGAAATGTTCACGTTAACTTTTAATACATAACAATACTGGTCATCTGTAATTTCAGATACTTCTTACAAAGATGAACTACAGCCCATCCACAGTAATGCTGATTATAAAGACATGCTTCATTCTCCACAACTTGATGAGGATGAGGTACCCCTACATGCAGAATGCGCTGGTTGAACATGATGATACAAGAGGCGATCTTGTTCTTGCGGAATGGAGAAGAAGTCGCAACTTGGAGGATACCAGGAATGTCAATACCAGGGGCCACAACACAGCAATAAAAAAAGGCAAGATTGTGAGAAACACTCTGAAGCAGTGGGTCAACTCTCCAGCGGGATGTGTGCCATAGCAAGACAGGATGGTGCCACATTAGAGATTGAAATAAAGTGTAACATATTAGTGGAATAAATTAATAAAGAGTATTGTTGTTTTTATATTGGCCTTATAAAGGGAAGTAATAGTAAAAGTAAGACACGAAATTTACGCAAAATCTTTCATGAAAAATACTTCATGCATAATCAACATGCATAGTCGAGTCACAAAAAAGCTTATCTATATCAAAACGCCCGGATGCAGAAACACTGTTTCGGAAAAATTCGGCGGTATGCGCTAGTATGAGCAAGGTTGCGCTTACATTAATATCTTCACGCTCTTAATAGCTCCTAATCGGTAACCGAAAGAACGAATATTATTTGCGCGACCTACCGCTTTCTAGCGAATTGCAGTAACTGTTCGTCAAACTTCATAAATCATTCGCACCAAAAATTTCCTATACGTTCACCTTTCGTTAAAATATAACACAATGCAGCAAATGTTCAAACAATTTCAGTAAAAATTCGCAAGAATTCATAAATTTACCCTTTTCGCCAGGCTTCGTCATATGGATTCGTCTATGTGTGAGGAGGCTTTAATGTGTAAAATTATAATGTATATAACAGTTGAAACCAGTTATATTGTCAATGTTATTACGGCATAAAATATAAATAGATTACAAATGTTACTCAAAATCAAAGACTAGTTCGTCAAAATATAACAATTGTCACCTCTTTAACCGAAAATGCATAGTCCGTACCACACGTGAGATCACTGAGCGTCACCGAAACCTGTTTGTTGTTGACGCTTGATTTGTGATCGAAACCAGTTTTAGTACCGGTATTCCATAATTGAAATTAAGGAAACATTGGAAAATACTATAGCAGCATCTTTTGGTCAGATTGATAGCAATTTTAATCTCAAGTAATATTATTCAACATTTTGAATAATTATCGGTTTTTGCCGTTTATTATTCTATGACAATCCAGGCAATTTTCGTTAGATTGTTTGTTAAGTTTGTTAACAGTATGGTATTATAACCATATTGTTGGAAAACACCATAAGGACGACGTGTTAAATTGTGGAAGAAATGTCCTGAGACGGCGGTTGTGGCAAAAAGTAGTTCGTAACCCTCCATAGGTTACATTTAACCACATAATAACAACAACAACAACAACAACCTTCATAAAGACAGTAATCAATCAGTTTCATTTACGCAAATGAACACTACGGTATGTCTATCCTTTTCGTCAGTTTTATTATTATTGTTATACACGTAAAACTTACAAACAACAATCCAATATACCGTATGATTTTACGTGTAAATCGTGTTCGTCCCGAGTCTTGAATTTTCATTTCAACTTCGATTCGTTGTTAAATGTTCTCGATATATTTTTTAACCCAGACAACAGGAAGGCAAGACACACTGAAAAAAACGTTTAATTTGCACTTCATTGTATTGTGGTACCTGGTAATTATTTTGATTGTTATTTACATAACTAAACCAGTCTAAACAGGATGGTCATTTTGTGCCACTACCATTAAATGCCACTGCAAAAGTTGCCCAATAGGAGGTTTTGGGGATTCCGATAATGACGTCACGTTTGCGCATGCTCAAATTTTGGCCGTCAAAACTGCGGCCATTCTGCTAGTGTTTGCATGTGATGAACCGCATCGTGATAAGGTTACAATCATATTCGCGACCCATTCGAAAAATAAAAAATACTCAGAACTTGAAATTATTTCAGATTAAAGTGTATCCAATGAACGAACACAAATAAGGACGAAAACAAACAACAAACTGATTGAATTTATGTAATCAACATATAGAAACTGTGTTGAACCTATTTGTCTGAAAAAACTTGCCGTGTTACAGATTAACTAAATCCTCTTGATAAATGTAAATGCTTTTATTTAATTGTTCACACCAGTGTTGACACTCTTTGTTTTAGCATTTTAACCCAGTGTTTAATTGCCCCTTTGTTTATCACAAACCGATTATCTCAATATGATCGGATACTGTCCAGACAATTACTATGAAAACAGTGTGAAATAAACCCAGGGACCTATACTTGTATGACTCTGTATGGGGTCTCTGCATAAACCACATGTGTCTGGTCATTAAACACAATTTATGATACCTCCGTGCCATCTCTTGGCATATTAAGTCAAAAACTTAACAGTTGCTTTAATAAAATATTTGAAAATATAAATTTGTCCGAAATGTATTAACAGCTAGGAACTATTAAGTATATATATATATATATATATATATATATATATATATATATATATATATATATATATATATATATATATATATATATATATATATATATATATATATATATTAACCAGTTTAAACATGACAATAAAGTGTTTAATACCTATACATTTAAAATATTTTACAAATTTACTGCTACACAATTAACGTATTTAACGGGTACCTTCTAATGTAAACTCTGCTAAAATGTAAAAATGTAAACTCTGCTAAGATTGTGCGTTACTGCAGTGTTCGAAACATCATCATGAAAACAAGCAATCGCGTTTGGACATTATACGGATATAAAATACTTGCGTAAAATACATGTGTATTGTCTAGATACAACTTCTGACCAAGTTTGGTGAAGATCGGATGAAAACTACTTCAATAGGACAGGACACCATGCTAAATCCTTGAAATGCACTGAGTGACCCCCTGACCTAGTTTTTGACACGTCATGACCCATATTCGAATTTGACATAGATATTGTCTAGATTCAACTTCTGACCAAGTTTGGTGAAGATCGGATGAAAACTACTTCAATTAGAGAGCGGACACCATGCTTAATCCTTGAAATGCACTTAGTGACCCCATGACCTAGTTTTTGATCCAGCATGACCCATTTTCGAACTTGACCTAGATATTGTCTAGATACAACTTCTGACCAAGTTTGGTGAAGATCCGATGAAAACTACTTGAATTAGAGAGCGGACACCATGCTAAATCCTTGAAATGCATTAAGTGACCCCATGACCTAGTTTTTGACCCGGCATGACCCATATTCGAACTTGACCTAGATTTTGTCTAAATGCAACTTCTGGCCAAGTTTGGTGAAGATGGGATGAAAACAATTTGAATTAGAGAGCGGACACTGCTGTGGACGCAGCCGCTTGCCGCCGCCCGCCCGCAACCTGCCAAGGGTGAAACTATAATACGTCCTATTTTGAAAAACGGGCGAATAAAAAAGGCATAAAACATAATGACCTTTACCATGCAACAAGCAATAGTGGTGATAAAGATCTATTCAACTTTGGTAAAAAATCTACTATATAGGTACAAACACAGCTGACTCATTTTATGAAGCATATTAGAGTCTATATAGTAAACAGTAAAATTAGCCACATCATGCAGAACTGGGTTTTATGTCATATGCAATAACACCGACTGTTTAGGACCTACGCAATACAGTATAAAGTAGTGCCATGCTTTTGGTCTCCTAAGGGGATAGGTTGTCTTCTTACCAAATTGCGCCCAACCTGCAGTCTGCTCTGGAGGTACACTGGCAGCATATGTCATAAGACCCATTTTTGCATAACACATCTCAAATAAACGTCATTTAATACCTTTTTCTTTGTTGCGGATGCGGTGGAAGTAAGTGACAGCGAGTGATCAGTGGGCACCTCCAGCAGAGAGTCTGCAGAGTCTGAGTGGTATTCCTGGGTAAAACCCATCCCCCGAGGGTTTATGACAGGGGCAGGAAGGATCTGTGGTACAGCAGAGAACGATGGAATGTCCACACTGGAGATTGTGTAGCCCTTGTTCTGGTACACGCAAGGGTTGTCTGTGCAGAGATAATATTAATAAGAAATCAATGACGATGATCTTTAAACTTGATGATCAAAAACTACAAGTGCCTAGTATCATGAACATACTTAAGTCATTAGTATTACACAAATACCACGTTTCAATGAAATCTGCCCAAATTATTCAAAAATGTGGCTGAGGACACAAAAGAGTGCTTATTTTTAATTCAAAAAGGACAAAACCCTATTATTTGCTAATGAATTGCACGGCATTTAATGTGCATCATCCTCTTATCCATATAATTGCTCAGACCAAGTTTCAATTATATCAGTCAAAGCAGTTTCAAAATATGGCTCCTGCCACAAAAGTGTTCCAGACAGATCAAAGAACCGACAACGCCAAAACAATATACCTCCATCTATGGAAAGAAATAATTATGTCGAGCATATCAGGGCTCCCTCTGGCTCAAAATTTTCTGTAGCCAAATTTACCTTTTTATGGCAGAGTATGCCCTGTATACAACTATATGTTGTGATCACTGAAGCAAAACACAATATTGTAAGGAACTTGCCAATAGTTGAGATTGACTGGGAAGTGCTGTGGGTGGTCTTCTTTTTCTTCTTCCGTAGCCGTTTCACCTCTGTCTTCTCATTGTCTGTAACCTGAATATGGATTCTGATGTCATAATGTGCAAAGTATCCATCAGTATTTCTTGGTGAAAAATGGGGGAAAAACACATTTAAAAAAATGCACCATATTTTTTTATAATATAATAAATCAAGAACATGAAGCATACGTTAATTATTCACAAATGTAAATAAGCGTTCTCTTTAAAAACAGGACTCAATTATGTGCATAAAATCTTGTACCAAATTTACCTGTGCAGTCCACACATGCTAATCAGGGACAACACATTCCAGTTTTCTTGTATGTTTTGTTTAAAAGAAATCGCTTCTTACCAACAATCTTGTTTAAGCAGAAAGAGTCATTGCTGATTAGCCTTTGCTGACTGCGCAGGTTTATCTGGGACAACACTTTACGCCCAGGCTTATCTGGGACAACACTTTGCTGACTGCACAGGCTTATCTGGGACAACACTTTGCTGACTGCACAGGTTTATCTGGGACAACACTTTGCTGACTGCACAGGCTCATCTGGAACAACTCTTTGCTGACTGCACAGGCTTATCTGGGACAACACGCAAATACATAAAGCCCATTTTTCCAGAGCCGGTCTTGTTTAATTTAAAGCCTTGTAATTCTGGTACAAGCATTTATTAGTGTACCAGTTTTGAGTTGATGTTGTTGTTCTCCGAACGTATGGGGATGGCCGAGGGGGGCGGGGTCTCCCCCTTGGACAGGTGCTCCCTCTCTGCATCCTGTAGGATTGTCTGAAAGTCATGTGAGGACAGCGTCGTATGGCCTGCGCTCTTGTTCGAGTTGCTGATGGGTTCACTTTGTTCTGATCATTGCATCAAATGTAAGAGTGTATTTAGAGCCAAGTTATGTGCTTAATTTACAATACATGGGTTGGTATTGTTAATTTAGGTGAAATGAATAATTGTTATATTGCAGTTTGTGACAAAAATAAATAAAAGTAATATTAGGAGGAAAAAAATGTTTTAAAGTGTATGCTTACATCACCTTTAATAATGACAAACAAAAAACATGCTCTTGTTTTTCCTTCAGTACTGAAAATCGAATTTTTTGCTAGAATATATGACCCTTTCTTACCACAAAGGGTTCAAAGTAGAAAATTTTCTGCTAGAATATGAGGTCATTTGTACCTTAGGGCCAGGGTCAACAGGGTAAAATTTCTTTTTTCTTGAATTTATTGCAAGAAAATTTGGTCATTTTTTTACCACAGGTCGGTCAACACGTAGTGTATTGCTAAAATGTGAATAAACAAGAAGTTTATCATGGAGTGAATGTTGTTGAAAAAACATTAATATAAATTGTGTTGCAACAAGATCAAAATGTTAGTTATTACTTAATTTCTGTAAACATCGAAACAACAATTTTTGTCACAGGAACAAATTGAATTACACATGCATATTGCCCATTTGGCCTATTATTCACATACAGAGTTTCATCAACCAATTGTACCTTCTTTTTGAATCATCACAAGATCCAGATAAGGATGATCTGGCAGATAACTTGTAAACCTAAAATACTCTACTATTTCAATGGAAAGGAATTAGCAACTAACTAATATGAGAAAACTGGCTTAAGTGCATTTGCATAAAGTGTTGTCCCAGATAAGCCAGTGTTGTCTTCCCAGGGATGACACTTTACGCCTTAACACAATTTTTGCTAAGAAGAAATTTGTTTCAAACGTAGAATACAATAAAAGAGGAAAGTGTCGTCCTTGGTTAGCCTGTGTGGACTGCACTGGCTAATATGGTACGACATTTTACTCACAGGCATTAAGCCCGGTTTTCCAAGAACGAGGCTCAATTAAAAGCCCTTATGATTGTTGGTTTAATACCTTCTTTTTTAAACCTCTACTGGTATTGCTGTCTACTTCTTAACGGCTTTCTTTGTCCCTCTGGGCAACGATGTAGTCGTACGTGCTCAAATTGTGGTTAACTGAAGGGAAAAGATCAATTTTAAGCCTCGCTCTGGGAAAAATGCGTTTATGCGAGTGGTTGAAGTGTCATCCCAGATAAGCCTGATCAGTCCGCACAGGCTTATCAAGGATGAAACTTTCTGTTTTTATGGAATATGTGATTAAAAGGAAGTCTCTTCTCAGAAAAAATCAAGTCTTGGCAGTAAGTGTCGTCCCTAATTAGCCTCTGTGGACTGCACGCGCTAATCTAGGAGTACACTTTACGCATATGCATTAAGTCCTTTTTACACAGAGCGCTGCTCATATAAAGACCATATCTGAGTCATGGTTCTGATAAGGATAATGTTGACATCACACTTCAAATTAACGACTTCATGGAATGTATGTAACATTGACGCCTGCGTGCTTCAAGAAAGACACACGAGTCGTTCTATAATGTTCTATAAAAAATCAACTGTTAGCACTAGTGCAAAACTGTGTTAAAAAGTAAATCAAACATATCTTATTGAATTTGAACATATATATTGTGTGTTTTTATTAATCTCTAAAGATTGAAGAAAAGCCAAATCAGCAAATTTATGAAACAGCCCGTGTACATCTAGAAATTATGTATATATTAATATGTACGCGATAATAAAAAAAACAAAAACACTAAGATAGATGTGAAAACCAAAGAGATGCGTGACAAGAGCCACTGCTACAAGGCCGAGTATGAAGTAGGCCGCCAGAATGGCCAGCCACGCCTCGTGTGGAACACTCCGGTGGAGGATTTGAAAGTCTGCATCCTTGTAGTGTAACGTGGAGTTCAGATCTACAAGCATACAAAAGAGATAGCTTGTGCCTTGCAATCTACACGGGTATATGAGCCTTGTAGTGTAACGTGGAGTTCAGATCTACAAGCATACACACAAGATAGCTTGTGCCTTGCAATCTACACGGGTATATGAGCTTCCTTCTTGGACATTTTTGTTGTTTGTTTCGTATTTCAAATGCTATATAATCTTATCATTTTTATATCAATTTTAAATAAGGATTACTCATATACAAACGGGTATTCTCTGTTAATGTCCATAGTGTTGCTATTATGACCAATTGTGTACATTGATCTTTTTTTGAAAATCAGTCATTGTGTAAATCCTGAAAGAACAATTATATTACTCAGCAATTGAAACAATCAGTTTTGTCAGCAATTTGTAATTCATGACAATCCTATTTTAATGTAAACAGAGACTGATGCAATTCATGATGTATATTGTATGAAAATTACAAATGTACATGTTATAATGTACAGACACATTAAAGATATCGATATGTTACTGCAACTAATTGTTATTAGCTTTTAAACTATGATTCAGTGGAAATATTGCAGCAAACTTTCAAAACAACTAAAAGAAATTAAACATTAAATCAATATACAAAATTGACAATAATTATTTTTCTATACAAATCAGAAACAAATCTTGTCAAAAACTACAAAATACAAATCATACAATAACAAGAGATTGCCAAGCAATATGGTCCCCTACCGGTGAAACTCCACCATTGTCAGATTATTTTTATTTTTTTATTTGTTGCCATAGCAACCATAATTATTGATGTAGGAGCAAAATAAAATAACGTGCATAATCTCCATATTACCATCTATCCATGTTGTAAGTTTTATGAAAAAATATAAAGAACTTTTTAAAGTTATCGCAAGATCCAGAAAAGTTTGACGGACAGACTCACAGACGAACAGTGCGCAAACCATAAGTCCCCTCCGGTTTCACTGATAGGGGACAATAACTCTAATTATATAAGTAAAGGTTGTTAATTTCACCTCGATATGGCTGCAAAATGTCTCTATTGGTCTGATCTGTGAAGTAAGTAATGAACTCTGTGAGATGAATGCCCGTGACCACGCCTAGGGCCACAGCAGCCGTAACCAGAGTTGCTATAAACCATCTGAAAAACAGGTCACACTTCTAGTTAGCAAAAAATGTCATGTGAGCCTTGTCATGTGAAAATGGGCCTTATGCAATGTGTGACCAGCTAAGCTCCAGACCAGCCTGTGCAATTGCGCTTTCAAATCAGGAGCTACACTGTCCTATGTAAAGTCATGCAAGGTTTTCACTTTGACCTTGTTGACCTGAATATCGATAGGCATCTTTGTAACGTTCAAAGTAACTTTCTATAAATATACAGTGCAAGTTGTAAAAACAGTTTATTTAAGGATACAGTTGACACTATATGAGCCTTCCTCCTAGAAAACAGGGTACAATGCATGCGCGTAAAAAGTTGGCGCATATAAGTTGGTGGACCCTTCACAGGCTAATCTGGGACAACACTTTACACTTTCGTGTTTTTTTTAAAAGAATTTCCAGTTTAGGTAGAAAGTTTTTATCCCACTTTAACAGCGAAATCGGTTGATTAAAGCCCCGTTTATGAAATTTCATCTATAATCAACGGCAAGGCTATAATCAATGGCACGTAATGACGTCATCAACTGCCGAACCGGGACTACTTTTTTCCAGGCACCTCGTCACCTGTATTTGCCAAGTGCATCAATAATCTCAAAAGTTTGTCAATCTTAATGACCTTAAAACAAAGAAAAGTAGCAAAAAAACGTGGGTTTTTTTGTCATTAATTTTTACTAAAACCTCTAGTATTAGGTAAATTTAACACTATGCAAATAGGTTCTGTTGTTGTTGCTCCCCTTTGAAGAAGTCAGTTCGAGTTGCTCCCCTTTGACCGTAGAAAACAATCGTCTGGACCAAGAAATCCTGTGTTAATTTACAAGCTGTACTCGGATATGCGTCCATCTGACTTTTCTTCAAAGCATCTTTTCAACCTGGCAATACGCACAAATGACACTGCATCCCAGTGGTTCGTGCGTCAACAATTGGGTGTCAACAAGCTAGGTCAGATGCTGAAGGCCATGGCAAAAAACGCCGGCTTTCTCAAGCACAAGAGAATAACGAACCACTCAGTTCGCAAATTCCTGGTCCAAAAACTTCGTAATGCAAACATTCCACCCACTGAAACCATGGCCATAACAGGGCACAAAAATGTCCAGTCCATAACCAATTATTCCAACATATCTGTTGAACAGCAGCAAAAGTGTTCAATCTTTCACAGTCCAGTAAATGTAACAATCCAACAGATTCCTCTTGTTCACCTTCATGCACCGAAACTATGGCCGAAATGCAGCCTAGATAACCACTGTCTACCGCCGAACAAGTTGATCTTGATGTTCGCCCCACCCAGTCACTTCACCAGCAAATGTCTTTCTCAAGTTCGAACAACTTTGCCTCATAATTCTTTGGTGCCACTTTCGCCAAGGCTCGTGCTTTTTGTTTTCTAAGCCTCGCATGATAAACCTGATCTATAATCAACACTAACCTAGTATTCTCTATTTATCCCACTTTTACAGCGATTTCGGTTGATTAAATTGATTAAATATCATCTATAATCAACGGCAGGAAATGACGTCAATATTTCGACGAAATGACGTCATAAATCCAGTGAAATTATCCAGTCAAACTAATTTTGTTTAAATAAAAAGGTTTACAAAATAAAAAGTGGGATAAATAGAATAATAGATAAGGGTTGATTATAGATGAGGTTTATCATGCTCGGCACGAAAACGAAAAAGCACTCGCCAAAGCTCGTGCTGTTTGTTTTCTAAGCCTCGCATGATAAACCTGATCTATAATCAACACTAAGCTATTATTCTCTATGTGCCTGATAAGCCTATGAAAACAAACAAGTATTAAGCCCTGTTTACCCAGAGCGAGGCTAATTATTATGTAGGTAAATTCCCATCTGAATTTTTCATCGCACAGCCAAGGTTCAACTTTACTGATTTGTTTTTCAATAAAAACACTTAATCTCTCAATTGGTACTTCACTGAAGTGTAAAACATTTATATTTGTCACTAACATTCATATTATGTTACGACTGCAACGATATCGATTAAACAACACCTTTGTTCAGTTGACTAGTTTTAATGACATCATTACAATATATTTTGGCTCCCAATAAACATCACACAAATGAAATCGAATGTATATGTATAAAGTATTCACTAACAGATCTATATAACATGTTATGCAAGTAAGAAAGTGGGATATAATGGCCGCAGCGTTAACCAGAAACAGCCGTTGGTAACCACGAGCCCCGAAAAAGATTGGATGATACACTCGTTAAAGTTGGCTGCAAGAAAATTATGCCTACCGGGGGTGGAAGAGCACACGTTGAATTACCGATGTGAAGTAACGACGCTATAGTAGCAACACTGCCTACTCAAATAAAAGTGCTCTTGATCATCAAGCAACCGGGCCAGGAAAAAACATTTACTTGATTGGGCTAGACCTAGCTCTACCAGTCGCTTGACCTCTTAATATCAATGATCGCTCCACTTGTGATCACAATTTACTTGATCGCTACACTTGCGATCACACTTTACTTGATCGCTACACTTGCGATCACACTTTACTTGATCGCTACACTTACACCTGCGATCACACTTTTACTTATCACACTTTTACTTGATCGCTAAACTTGCGATCATACCACTTTTTATATCAATGATCACTTGACCATTACACACTTTTTAACTCGGACATTTAATACCAATGGTCACTTGACCATTACACACTTTACCAATGGTCACTTGACGATTACACACTTTAACTCGGACATTTAATACCTATGGTCACTTGAACATTACACACTTTTAAACTCAGACATTTAATACCACGGACATTTAATACCAATGGTCACTTGACCATTACACACTTTTTAACTCGGACACAACTCTGACATTTAATACTACGGACATTTAATACCAATGGTCACTTGACCAGTACACACTTTTTATCTCGGACATTTAATACCAATAAGCTTTTTAACTTGCTTACACAGCGAAGTCACACTTTTTTACAACGCGGCCGTGTAAGCACCATAATCGCTCAAATAGCGATTAGACACTGTTTAACTCGGACCTTTAATACCAAGAATCGTTCAACCAGCGATTAGACACATACAAGGTTTTTCTCGTACGGTATAACTTCTATCTTGTAAACTTAAATGTTCACGCATATAAACGAATATTTATGTGTTTTTTTATACTTTTTGATTTAAGATACCGGTATATATAATAAATGTTATTTTATACAATTGTAGATAATGTTTCCGTTTCATAAGGTTAAGAAAACGAATTCTTCGTTGTGTCCGCAATACCAAGGTAATAGTTTGTTTTTGTTTTTTAATTATTATTATTTAAAAAAAAACAGAGCAATGAAAAATACATGAAATTCGTTTTCGATGACACAAGTGAAATCTACAATAAGACAATGTGGACAATATCTAAGAGCATGCGCTGTACCAAGATGTCGTCCAGGTTTAATAATAAACTGGTTGGTGGAGCAGCTGTACTTTGCAAGCGCTTTCTTTAGGAGAATGGTAATTTTTAAGAGAAAGATATTTTCTTGTACAAGCAATGATTATAATTTGACAAAATGACGAGTCGAATAAACACCCATGCGATTGTTGCTTGTGACAAAAATAATCTTTGAACAGGTGTAAAAAATGCGTCAACATTACCTATATCCTGATAAACCACACATGACCAAAACCATAATTAAATAACACATTTTAACAGAAGTAGCCCAATTTGCCCTTTCGATTGCAGCCTGGCGTTTCAACAAAGTATAACAGTTTTTGGGAAATCTAAGCAATGACATGTGAATTAGTTGACACCCGAGTGAAAACAGACCCACACTTATCAACATTCAAACATAAACAGCCGAAAATGTAATCTCGCTAGAAACAGAGCGAATTTAATCTTTAACCCAACAAACTCTCTCTCAGATCCAGCATCCACGCCCAAGGTATAATTAATCGCAGTATGCTACAAGTGTGTAACATACTTGAAAAAGTATTCTACTCAAAATTATAATGTACCAACCTCCCCAAGAGAAATTAAAATTTTAAATTACTCTTGAAAGTCAAATATCCAGAAAAGCTTTGGTAACGTGGATAGCATTAATAGATTGCTTCAGCTTGCATTGCCAACTTAGCTTTAGCCTAGAACCAACTTAATTTAGGAGTAAATAGACATGGTAAATCCATGTATGTATACACCGACGTAACGTTTACACGATTTTCCCAAGAAACAAACTTACATATGACCGCAAGGAAAATGTCATGGAAAATTGACACTCAATGGTATTAGCGCAAAAATGTTAACCACATTTCAAGGTCTTGCCTAACAGTTTGCGTTATATAAATGCGGTGAAAGGCATTTGTTATGCCGCAGGTAAAACGGACGGCCGGTTGGAATCTCCCTGCAAACAAAGTAATGGACCCTACAAGCGATTGCCACTGTGTAATAAATTAATTTTCTGTTTGTTCACGATGCAAGTAATGGTTTACTTTAACTGCACAATTTTTAATTAGGGAAGGAGTACAAAGAAGGAAAATAACATAACCTGTCATAACACATTATATACTTCTCTTTTCGTAAAAAATCATATATAGAATTTGTGTAGTAAACCTGCGAGTTTAACTTGTATTGAAAATAGGAAATTCTATGTGACAAATATTACCCGAATTAATGCCGAATTTCTTTGAAAGGAAATTATGACATTGATAAAATCAAGGTAACAATTTTAACAACACGTAAGACAAAATCGTTTACGAAAATACGTGTTCGCTAATTTTCCACAAAAAATTGTCGATATTATCTCCGATAGAGGCTTTGTGTAGGACAAATATGTTTCTAACAAATGCCAGATACACGAAACGTCGTGGTTCGGCAAGGGAATGATAACAGACTGGGATCACACTGAAAACAAGCTATTAATAAGGTACACAATTGAGTAATGGATTACCGTGAATTTTAGAAACAGTTGATGTTAGGAGAAAAAAAAATGTCTGAAGAGTAAAATAAATGTGCACAAACAACCCCAATTGATTAATTACTTTGGTAGACCATGATATATGGCCAAAAACAATGTTAAATATTATGAAATATGAAATACGTTATACTGTAATAGTAGAAAATAGACTTGCCACAGTACTTTAATTAGAATAGCTTATTGTCACAACCTTATAACATGTTTTTGTGAGCTTAACTAAGATTATTTGTTTAAAATACAGTGTCCATTTTTAACGGAAATGATCAAATATTTATTTGAAAAATAAATAGAATATACTAAGCGCGTTCACAAAACCAGCCGTCGCAATGAGTTGCTACAGCGAGACTGGCGCGTGCGCCAAGTCATTGTTTGTTTAACACCGTAATTCATGTGACTGACCCGTATTCAGGGATCGCACCAAATTATATCTTATTGGATGAATCAAGACATAATGTAGTAACAGATTCCCCACTAACACCGCACCCCGCTTCGTTGTTTGTATTGAAGGAACACTTTATGAAACATCTACCCCAAAATCAAGAAATAACACTACCTGGATAAGGAATCGGGTAAAGTCCTCCATTGATTCCCCGTTCCGTTTTCTGCCTCGAGAAATGTCCGCAGATTGCTCGAGATATAATTGTAAACGTTTGTTGTTAACGATCATAACACCAGCACAGGCAGTTAACAAAATGCGGAATGACGTCATATCACGTGGTACGGGAATTGCGTAATTCTATAGTACTAACGATCTCGACCGAGGCAATCCGTACATAACGAAACAGACAAAGTAGTCCATAGTCGTATCTATAGAAACCAGTAAACAACAATCGTTTCCGCGAAAATAAATGTTATTAATTTATATTCAGAAATTAATAAGTCTTATGATTACAAGTAAAATTTAGTGTTAAAGATTTTATCAAGATTGATTATTGCCCAAGTCTATGCATAATGGACAAAAATCAATTGTATGTTTACAGTCATATGCAAACAGAAAGATATCAACATTATCAGTCCTTGAGAACAAAGGAGGAATACTTGTACAAAACATTATTAGGAACGTAATAATGTGTGGAAAAGACAATAGGTTCTTTTCACCTAAGTAAAGTAAACTGCACTTACTCAACCGGCTTGAACTTTGAAAACAGGAAATTTTCTACTGCATGTTACAAAGACACATGTTACTTTATGTGTAGGTTACATGTTCTGGTTGCAGTAATTACATCACTTTAGGGCAGTCACAATCTAACAATAATATCATGAAATGCAATTTGTTGGTGTTTTTGTTCTTTTTTTGTGTGTCTATTGTTGATAATTAATGTCATGTGTATGAATATAAACCATACTGGCTTTCATTTTCCAAAATTCTCAAGTGTGGGTAGTTTTTGAAGAATGCCAGAACAAATTTTCAATTGTAGATCAATTAACAAAATTGCTGGCATTAATTTCATTAGAGCTTACTACTGGAATTCTTTAGTGCGAAAATGTCACCCAGTACCATTATTAGCAAATACTTGGACTAGCAAGCACTGTTCGACATTTGTACATCACTTTTGGGTATATACTTATAATTTTTATTATGGAATAAAATAAATGAAAATCCAGTTAAGGCAGAAAATGTTGTCCCAGATTAGTCTGTGTGGATTGCCCAGGCTAATGTGGGATGACACTTAACGCACATGCCTCCAATCCAGTTTTCACAATGCGGCTCAATGCCTAAAATATATTCACAAATTGTTATTTCCATACAAAAACAGCTGAAAACGTGTAAGATGTGAAGAAAATCTGCACACATAGTTATAATGAAAGTTTACAAAAGCTTTTCTTAAATTATGAATAATAATCATTCCTGTGTTGAACATTCAAAACTAGAAATGGCGCGGCAGAGGCCGACGCGTATCCCCACGCCGCATATTTGACCCAGGGGCACCCCAGGGTTGTTAATGGGGCCATGCATAGTTGAGATTGACCGTATTGTCATTAGAGAAGTTCAGTATCGATAAGAATTTAATCAGTGTAGAAATGAAGAAGTTATAGTAAATGGCAATTTTATGTGGGTGTGGAGTATTTGGGCGGGGCGCCCCAGAGTTGGTAACGGGGCCATGCATAGTTGAGATGGACTGTATTATCATAAGAGAAGTTCAGTATCAATGAGAAGTGAATCTTTATAGAAATGAAGAAATTATAGTAAAAGGCAATTTTGGGTGGGTGTGGTCTATGTGGGTGGAGCGCCCCAGGGTTGGTTATTTGGCCATGCATAGTTGAGATTGACCGTATTGTCATAAGAGATGTTCAGTATCAATTTGAAGTAAATCGGTGTAGAAATGAAGAAGTTAATGAAAAATAACATAACAAATGAATGAAAACCTCTGACCCGGTCCCACCCCAACCCCCATAACTTTTGATCCAGGGGTCAGCTCAAAATTCCAAATAGTGCAGGGTCGCACATATGCTCATAGCTACCATGTGTGTAAGTTTCAAGGTTCTAGTGCTTATAGTGTAGAAGGAGATAGTGGACAGGACGGACGGACAGACGGAAAGACAGACAGCGGAGATAACCACAATATCCCCACGCTTTTCAAAAAGCGTGGGGATTACAAAAAATTTATTGAACTCTGAAATAAGAATGACCTTTGATACATGTAGTAGATTATGTTACAATCTTATTATCACACTATTGTGTTTACAAATAGGATAGGTCAATGACAAAGCAAACAGAGGTATTTCAACTCTGCAAATAATCATGTACCATAAGCATGCTTAAATCTTTTCAAAACCACTTCATATGTGAATCAATAATACTAATTACAAGAAGAGGAGCTAAAAACATTCTTGTTTTTACGATCTTTGAACTTAAAAATGGAATCACATTGTCAACTGATGGATTTTGCCCCTGTGCCTTAACAAATGTGTGGGGTGAAAAGTCTGACTCTTACACCTTTCATAAATGGTAAGGGGCATGAGGAAATAAAGCATAAGAAAACCAAATCTAACATCATTATATTGTTTTGCATTTACAATATGATATTGAAAATTAATAAATTTATACCAGAGATGCAGGTTGAATCACTCTACATTTAGACAGTTTGTTTTCATCTTGTTCCCTTCAAGCAAAAATTTTAATTACAAAAGTGGAATTGCAGTTTTGTAGATAAGCATGGTCACATGTTTATATTCTACTTTTTTATAAAACATTAAAGAAACTTTGCCATATATGCTAAATGTATGATAGTTTGCTAACTTGATTTGATCAAAATAAATGGGAACATATATACAACAAGAGGGCCAAGATGGCCCTAGTTCGCTCACCTGAGAGGAGTCGGTTCATTCAATCTTTACCAAATGTCAAACTTGACCTAGATATTGTCCAGACAAACATCCTGGTCAAGTTTCATCATTATTTCATCTGCGAGTCATGATAAATGTACCTATGAAGTTTCATGATCCTAGGCGTAAGCATTCTTGAGTTTCATCCGGAAACCATTTTTCTAAGTTGAGTCACCGTGACCTTGACAGCCATTGTGTGAATACGTTTTTGGCACTGTGACCTTGACCTTTGACCTAGTGGCCTGATAATCAATAGAAAACATCTGCGAGTCATGATCAATATACCTATGAAGCTTCATGAACCTAGGCATAAGCGTTCTTGAGTTATCATCCAAAAAACAATTTTACTATTTCAGGTCACCGTGACCTTGACCTTTGACCTAGTGACCTGAAAATCAATATGGGTTATCTGCGAGTCATGATCATTGCACATATGAAGTTTCATGATCCTAGGCATAAGCGTTCTTGAGTTATCATCCAGAATTCATTTTACTATTTCAGGTCGCCGTGACCTTGACCTTTGATCTAGTGACCTGAAAATCTAAAGGGATCATCTGCAAGTCATGATTATTGCACCTATGAAGTTTCATGATCCTAGGCCTAAGCGTTCTTGAGTTATTATCCAGAAACCATTTTACTATTTTAGGTCACCGTGACTTTGACCTTTGACCTAGTGACCTGAACGTCAATAGGGGTCATCTTCGAGTCATGATCAATGTACCTATGAAGTTTCAGGATCATAGGCATAAGCGTTCTTGAGTATTCATCTGGAAACCATTTTACTATTTCGGGTCACCGTGACATTGACCTTTGACCTAGTGACCTGAAAATCAATAGGGGTCATCTACAAGTCATGATCAATGTACCTATGAAGTTTCATGATCCTAGGCCTAAGCGTTCTTGAGTTATCATACGAAAACCATTTTACTATTTTGGGTCATCATGACCTTGACCTTTGACCTAGTGATCTGGAAATCGATAGGGTTAATCTACGAGTTATGATCAATGTACCTATGAAGTTTAATGATCCTAGGCATTAAAGTTCTTGAGTTATTATCCGGAAACCATTTTACTGCTTTGGGTCACCGTGACCTTGACCTTTGACCTAGTGACCTGAAAATCAATAGGGTTCGCCTGCGAGTCATGATCAATGTATCTATGAAGTTTCATGGTCCTAGGCATAAGTGTTCTTGAGTTATCATCCGGAAACCATTTTACTATTTCGGATCATCGTGACCTTGACCTTTGACCTAGTGACCTAAAAATCAATAGGGGTCATCTGCGAGTCATGATCAATGTATCTATGAGGTTTCATTGTCCTAGGCATAATTGTTCTTGAGTTATCATCCGGAAACCATTTTACTATTCCGGGTCATCGTGACCTTGACCTTTGACCTAGTGACCTAAAAATCAATATGAGTCATCTGCGAGTCATGATCAATTTACCAATGAAGTTTCATTGTCCTTGGCATAAGCGCTCTTGACTTATCCGGAAACCATCTGGTGGACGGACGGACCGACATGAGCAAAACAATATACCCCCTCTTCTTCGAAAGGGGGGGGGGGGCATAATGAGAAAACTGCCCCCCATCCCAGTAGCCATGTTCTTTAGCTGACCGGAACTATTTTTGAACTCAACTCTCGTATCAAGGAAACAAATGTTCTGAGCAAATTTCATGAAAATTGGACCAAAAATGTGACTTCTACATGTTTTCACTATATACATATAAAGAAAAATGCCCCGCCCACTTGCAGCCATGTTTTTTCACCAATCCCGACTTTTTCAAACTCGTCAGAGATATCAATAAAACCAATGTTTTGACCAACTTTCATGATGAATGGGCAAAAATTGTGACTTCTAGAGTGTTAACAAGGTTTCTCTATAGCCAAATAGGGAAAACTGCTACTGTATACATATAGAGAAAACTGCCCCGCCCACTGGCGGCCATGTTTTTTACCGATCTCGACCATTTTCGAACTCGTCCGAGACATCAATTGAACCAATGTTTTGACCAACTTTCATGATGATTGAGCAAAAATTGTGACTTCTAGAGTGTTTACAAGGTTTCTCTATAGACAAATAAGAAAAACTGCCCCGCCCACTGGCAGCCATGTTTTTCAACGGATCGGAACCACTTTTGTTCTCATCCAAGATATCATTAAGACAAACATTACGACAAAGTTACATGAAGATTGGACATGAAATGTGACTTCTACAGTGTTTACAAGGTTTTTCTTTTTTTTAACTAATGACCTAGTTTTTGACCCGGCACAACCCAGTTTCGAACTCGGCCGAGATTTTATTGGGGCAAAGCTTTTGACCAAGTTTCATGAAGATGGAACAAGAAATGTGGCTTCTATAGTGCTTACGAGCAAATGTTTATGTATGGACGGACGGACGGACATACGACGGACAAAGACCGGTCAGAAAAGCTCACCTGAGCAATCAGGTGAGCTAAAAACAACACATTTTCATGCAAGCGAATAAAAATGATTTTGCAGTATCCAACTTTTACTTGAGAAGTTAAATGTCAACAAAGTGCAAGCCCTGATGATTTTACAAAAGAGATTATTTTCACAAAATGTTCAGCTTGATATTATTATTTCTACCCTACAACAATATGGTGGAAACACAAAAGAATAACGAGTTCATTACCATGTCACAAGTGAAATACGAAACTGGAAAGATACGGCACAGTAGAGCCTGCGGTGAAGTATGACTTTTGACTAGCTGACAAATAAAATTGAGTCTTTCTCTGGAAAAAAGGAGCTTAGTGCATGTGCATTAGGTATCGTCGCAGATTAGCCAGTGCAGAGCGAACAGGCTAATAAGAGATGATACTTTCTGCCAAGAGAGTTCCTTTAAAATATAATCAAATGAAGCAAAAAGTGGTGTCCTTCATACTTAATGCACATGTGTTAAGCCCTGTTCTCGCAGAGCACTGCTGAAATACAATTCTTGCTGCTCAATAAAGAGTGTCCGCGTCGAACATTTCTAACTACAACATGTTTCTGGTTTCATCCAAGTTTCCTCTTGCTTGCAAGACACTGGTTTACGACCTTGAGCAGGTGAGAGTTCTCAAGAGCCGCCGCCACACGCTCCTTGTCAGCCAGCTGCTTGTTGACTGAAATACAAATTACCTGGGTCCTGCAAAAATGGGTCTTATGCAATCTTATACCAGCATTGACGCAGTCTGTTCAGCAGCTAACTTGACAGCTTAAAAGAGGTTTGCATTGTCTCAGTCAGCAGTGAGGGACGCTCCTGACAAACTGAAGAGGCAAAAAACAGTCTTTGCATGAAGCAGCAAATATAAGCAGCGTGACCTGTGTGTGATTTTGATACCACCTCACAGTCTTCCAAATTTGTATGTTGAGATAACAAGCCTAACGAGCTTTTCACATATAAGTCAGCTAATTATAATTTCTTTCAGTGTTGAATATTGCACTATAGTAATGATAATACCCGCCGCATGCCATAATATGTACAATATATTTGCCCTTGTATCGTGGCATGTTTTTGCCAAAAGGGCATGATTTTAAATCCCTTCACAAAGAAAAACAAGAATATCAGTGAAACTGATAATTGCTCCCCGATGATCCGCTTTGTCAATCTATGTGTTAATAACCACCTAAAAAATCTACTGTTAGCCTCTTTGACCTTGACCTTGACTCCAGTGACCTCAAACCTTATCAAAAGGTAGAGGTCCATGCAAGGTACCTACATTCCAAATATGAAAGAGATTTGTAAAGTATTGAAGGTGCTATGAGAAACTGTAACAAAAGTGTTACGGGAAAATATATTATGAGCCTCTGTGACCTTGACCTTGACCCCATTGACCTCAAACCTCATCAAAAGGTAGAGGTCCATGCAAAGCACCTAATGCCAAATATGAAAGAGATCGGTAAAGTATTGAAGGTGCTACAAGAAACTGTAATAAAAGTGTGAAGGAAAAATATATTATTAGCCTCTGTGACCTTGACCCCAGTGACCTCAAACCTCATCAAAAGGTAGAGGTCCATGCAAGGTACATACATGCCAAATATAAAAGAGATCGGTAAAGTATTGAAGGTACGTGTACTATGAAAAACTGTATAAAAAAGTGTGATGGAAAATTTTATTATTAGCCTCGGTGACCTTGACCCCAGTGACCTCAAACCTCATCAAAAAGTACATGTCCATGCAAGTTACCTACATGCCAAATATGATAGAGATCGGTAAATAATTGAAGGTGCTATGAGAAACTGGAAAAAAAGTGTGACAGAAAAAGTTTATTATTGGCCTCTGTGACCATGACCCCAGTTACCTCATCAAAAGGTAGAGGTCCATGCAAGGTACCTACATACCAAATATGAAAGAGATCGGTTAAGTATTGAAGGTGACATGAGAAACTGTAACAAACTTGTGACGGAAAAAGTATATTATTATTTGCCTCGGTGACCTTAACCTTGACCCAGTGACCTCAAACCTCATCAAAAGGTAGAGTTCTATGCAAGGTACCTACATGCCAAATATGAAAGATATCGGTTAAGTATTGAAGGTGCTATGAGAAACTGTAAACAAAGTGTGATGGAAAAAGTATATTATTAGCCTCGGCGACCTTGACCTTGACCCCATTGACCTCAAACCTCATCAAAAGGTAGAGGTCCATGCAAGGTACCTACATGCCAAATATGAAAGAGATCAGTAAAGCATTGAAGGTGCTATGAGAAACGGTAACAAAAGTGTGACGGAAAAAGCATATTATTATCAGCCTCGGTGACCTTGACCTTGACCGAGTGACCTCAACCCTCATCAAAAGGTAGAGGTCAATGCAAGTTACCTACATGCCAAATATGAAAGAGATCGGTAAAGTATTGAAGGTTCTATAAGAAACGGTAACAAAAGTGTGACGGAAGGAAGGAAGTACGGAAGTAAGGAAGGAACATTAAACTGGCAAATATATGCTCCCCGAAAATTTTCGGGGAACATAAACATGTTTCATAACAAATTATTTACTTTTGTTCAAACCTTCCCACTAAGAAGCATAGTGAAAATGGCAAACAGCATAAAACCAGAACAGTCTGCGAGTATCTCTCAGTCTGTTCAGGTTTAATGATGTTTGCTTGTCATCAGTATCTTATGATTGGAAACGAAGCCTTTAAAACTTAAATTTTTCAAGATAGAACTTGAATTTAATTGGATTTTTAAATGCATCTAACTGCGTTTCTGAGTGGTTAAGGGTTAAGAGAAAGAGCTTAAACATGTGAGCCCGGAGAGTGGCCAGTTTTGACGTAAGAGGCATGATTGGATCAACCGTTGTTGAGGACATGACCACCAGTACAATCTTACATATAAAATATTAAACATCTGGGTCTTGAGCTTTCAGCCAAAAAGAATATTTATTGTGCCATGTTAGAGTATGTTAGAACAAAAGGACCATGATGGCCCTGAATCGCTCACCTGACTAACCAAATACAATCCCAACCCAGTTTTCATCAAGAAATACATTCTGACCAAATTTCATAACGATTGGATGAAAACTGTGACCTCTATTGTCTACACAAGGTTTTTTCTAATATCTGACCTATTGACCGAGTTTTTGACCCCAGGTGACCCAAATACAATCCCAATCCAGATTTCATCAAGACGAACATTCTGACCAAATTTCATGAAGATTGGATGAAAACTGTGACCTCTATTGTCTACACAAGGTTTTTCTATAATTTGACCTAGTGCTCTAGTTTTCGACCCAAGATAACCTGAATTCACCAAGTGACCTATTTTTTGACCTTGTGTCCTAGTTTTTTACCCAAATACAATCCCAACCCAGCTTTTATCCAGATAAACATTCTGACCAAATTTCATTAAGATTGGATGAAAACTGTGACCTCTACTGTCTACACAAACAAATTGTTGACGGTTTTTCTATTACTTGACCTAGTGACCTTGTTTTGACCTCAGATGACCCAAATACAATCCCAACCCAGATTTTATCAAGATAAACATTCTGACAAAATTTCATTAACATTGGATGAAAACTGCGACCTCTATTGTCTACACAAGGTTTTTCTATTATTTGACCTTGTTTTTGACCTAGTGACCTAGTTTTTGACCCCATATGACCCAAATACAATCCTGACCCAGATTTTATAAAGATAAACATTCTGACCAAATTTCATAAACATTGGATGAAAACTGTGACCTCTACTTTCTACACAAACAAATTGTTGATAATTTTTCAATTATTTGACCTAGTGACCTAGTTTTTGACGCGAGCTGATCCAAATACAATCCAACCCAGAGTTCATCAAGATAAACATTCTGACCAAATTTCATAAAGATTAGATGAAAACTGCGACTTCCATTGTCTACACAAGGTTTTTTTATTATTTGACCTATTGTCTGACCTAGTTTTTGACCTAGTGACCTAGTTTTTGATCCCAGATGACCCTAATACAATCCCAAACCAGATTTCATCAAGATTAACATTCTGACCAATTTTCATAAAGATTGGATTAAAACTGTGACCTCTACTGTCTACACAAATAAATTGTTGACGGGCACACGCACGCACACACAACGGACGCCGGACATCACACGGTCACATAAGCACACCATGTCACTTCGTGACAGGTGAGCTAAAAAGTAGAAACATTCTCATCCCCAGGGTATTTTGGACTGCACAGGTTTATCTGGGATGACACTATACATTATGCATTGAACCCTTTTTTCAAAGAATGCTGCTTATAGCTTAACTTGTTTACCTGCATCCTCAGACGCGTGTGTTCCTGGGGCGATCTTCACATCAACCTGTACAGTAGAACATCATTACTATTTGTGTGGCAACTTAACCCATTTATGCCTAGAGGACTCTCCCGTCCTTCTAAATTGGATCAATTTATTTCCAAAATAATGGATGTCAAGTATATTTATTTCTATATTAAGAATTTGTCTTACAGAAATTCCATTAAGCAAACAGCGCAGACCCTAATGAGACGCCGCATTGTGCAGCGTCTCAACTGGGTCTACGCTGTTTGCCAAGGCCTTTTTTCTAGACGTTAGGCATAAATGGGTTAAAGATTGCCAATGTATCAGTATGTCTTGTTCTGTTTCAATTTGTCAGAACTAGACTAAACTTTTTTTTTTAATTTGTGAAGATGATTTATTTATAATATGCATTGTAACAAGAAGTGCCCATACTTGGGTTTATAGCCAGGGGAAAAACAACATTCACCAAATTAATGTTATATTCATGGTTGGAAGAACTCAGGTCTTATTGAAACATTTTAAACAAGGAATGTTTGTGAAACATGCATGCCCCCCATATGGGCTGTCAGTTGTAGTGTCAGCCATTGTTTAAACATTTTTGTCACTGTGACCTTGACCTTTGACCTAGTGACCTGAAAATTAATAGGGGTAATATGCCAGTCATGATCAATGTACCTATGAAATTTTATGATCCTAGGCGTAAGCATTCTTGAGTTATCATCAGGACAACATTTTACTGTTTTGAGTCACTGTGACCTTGACCTTTGACCTAGTGACCTCAAAATTAACAGGAGTCATCTGCCAGTCATGATCAATGTACCTATGCAGTTTCATGATCGTAGCCATAAGCGATCTTGAGTTATCATCCAGAAACCATTTTACTATTTCGGGTCACCGTAACCTTGACCTTTGACCTATTGACCTGAAAATCAATAGGGGTCATCTGTGAGTCATGATCAATGTACCTATGACGTATCATGATCATAGGCATAAGTGTTATTGAGTTATCATCCGGAAACCATTTTACTATTTCGGGTCACCGTGACCTTGACCTTTGACCTAGTGACCTGAAAATCAATAGGGGTCATTTGCAAGTCATGATCAATGTATCTATGAAGTTTCATGATCCTAGGCATAAGTGTTCTTGAGTTATCATCCGGAAACCATTTTACTATTTTGGGTCATCGTGACCTTGACCTTGACCTAGTGACCTAAAAATCAATAAGAGTCATCTGCGAGTCATGATCAATGTACCTATGAAATTTCATGATCCTTGGCATAAGCGCTCTTGAGTTATCATCCGGAAACCATCTGGTGGACGGACGGACCGACATGAGCAAAACAATATACCCCCTCTTCTTCGAAAGGGGGGGGGCATAATGAATAACTGCCCCCTTCCCAGCAGCCATATTATTCAACTGACCGGAACCATTTTTGAACTCAACTCTCGTATCAAGAAAACAAATGTTCTGAGCAAATTTCATGAAAATTGGACCAAAAATGTGACTTCTACTGTGTTCACATGTTTTCACTATATACATATAGAGAAAAATGCCCCGCCCACTGGCAGCCATGTTTTTCCACCAATTCCGATAATTTTCAAACTCGTCAGAGATATCAATAAAACCAATTTTTGACCAACTTTCATGATGAATGGGCAAAAATTGTGACTTCTAGAGTGTTTACAAGGTTTCTCTATAGCCAAATTGGGAAAACTGCCACTAAAAACATATAGAGAAACATTCCCCGCCCGCTGGCGGCCATGTTTTTTCACCGATCTCGACCATTTTCGAACTCGACCGAGACATCAATGGAACCAATGTTTTGACCAACTTTCATGATGATTGGGCAAAAATTGTGACTTCAAGAGTGTTTACAAGGTTTCTCTATAGCCAAATTAGGAAAACTGCCCCGCCCACTGACAGCCATGTTTTTCAACGGATCGAAACCACTTTTAAACTCAACCAAGATATCATTTAGACAAACATTTTGACAAAGTAACATAAAGTTTGGGCATGAAATGTGACTTCTACAGTGTTTACAACGTTTTTTTTTTCGTTTTTTTGACCTAGTGACCTAGTTATTTACCCGGCACAACCCAGTTTCGAACTCGGCCGAGATTTCATTGGAACAAAGGTTCTGACAAAGTTTCATGAAGATGGGACAAGAAAAGTGGCATCTAGAGTGTTCACGAGCAAATGTTAACGGACGGACGGACATACGACGGACAAAGACCGGTCACAAAAGCTCACCTGAGCAATCATGTGAGCTAAAAATATATCAAACAGTTACACCAGCTTTTATTACTGACCACTGATATTAACATCTGGCATACAGCACAGTGAGAGGGTCAGTAAGCGGAGTAGCAAATAGTTACACACTGCAATGATCAATATCTGGGGTCTAACAAATTCTAGAGCAGAACTAAAAATAGATTGGGAAACATGACTCAGCAGGTTAAACAATGGAGATAGATACTGCAAAATTGTGTACATTTTGTCTTCATTTCAGATTTCTCTTAGTTGATAGGCTTACCATAAGTAATAATTACTAAAACAGTTGTTAATTATGAAAATTCTGTGATATGAAAAATTAAATAAAATAGTTAATAGTACATAATACTGACATAATAAAACCAAACTTTACTACACAGGACACAAATGTTCTGACCAAATTTCATGAAGATTGGGCAAATTAATTAAATAAGACTAGAGTGTTAACAAGATTTTACTATAGCCGTATAAGGAAAAATGCCCCACCCCATTGGAAGCCATGTTTTCCAAGCAAACATAATTATTTTCGAACTCATCCAAAATATCATTGAGACCAATCTTCTGACCAAATTTCATTAAGATTTGACAATAAATGTGGCCTCTAGAGTGTTAACAAGGTTTTACTAAAGCCATATATAGCCATATAAGGAAAAATTCCCCGCCCCTGGTGGCGATGTTTTTAAAACCATTTTCAAACTCATCCAATATATCATTGGGACAAATGTTCAGACCAATTTTCATGATGATTGGAAAATAAATGTGACCTCTAGAGTGTTAACAAGGTCATACATTTCAATAATATGTAAAATAAAACTTAAAAAGAACATGTGTCAAAAAATGCGAAATAAGCGAGATATTTAATTCTGAAATCGAAAATGTCTGTACAGTCGAATTCGCCAGAATGTATATCATACATGTACGATGTGAATCTTAATTTAGTTTAATGGTTGTTTTTTAATTCCGGCAGCGATGTCTATTTATTCGACACACGAACACTAACTCCGATCCTAATAAAAAGACAAATTCTTCGGTTATTGTAGGAAAATATGTACGAAATATTTTCGTCACCATCAGCTCGGGGCGATTATTTGTCTTTGCTGCATTTTATGAAATTCGTCTTCAATATCTTGCCTGTTTGTGTTATGGTAACATGTATTCATCAATATATTACAATTTAACACATATAAAAATCGTATAGTCTCGCTTTAATTGTTTAACAAAAGAATGCCATATTGTACAGAATCATCAAACAATAAAAAACATATTCAAAAATTTGCTATCTTCCAGAATGTAAAACTATCATTTACAATTAATTCCACTTAATCTTAATCAATAGGTACATTGATCATGACTCGCAGATGAAAAAATGATGAAACTTGACCAGGATGTTTGTCTGGACAATATCTAGGTCTAGTTTGACATTTGGTAAAGATTGAATGAACCGACTCCTCTCAGGTGAGCGAACTTGGGCCATATTGGCCTTCTTGTTGTGTATATATTCCCATTTTTTTTTATCAAATCATGTTAGCAAAATAATATACGTTAGCATGTATGACAAAATTTCTTTAATGTTTTATAAAAAAGTAGAATATAAACATGTGACCATGCGTATCTACAAAACTACAATTCCACTTTTGTATTTAAAATTTTTGCTTCAAGGTATCGAGATGAAAACAAACTGTCTAAATGTAGAGTGATTCAACCTGCATCTCTGGTATAAATTTATTAATTTTCAATATCATATTGTAAATGCAAAAATAATATAGTGATGTAAGATTTGGTTTTCTTTTGCTTTATTTCCTCATGCCCCTTACCATTTATGGAAGGTGTAAGAGTCAGACTTTTCACCCCACACATTTGTTAAGGCACAGGGGCAAAAATCCATCAGTTGACAATGTGATTCCATTTTTAAGTTCAAAGATCGTAAATACAAGAATGTTTTTATCTCCTCTTCTTGTAATTAGTATAATTGATCACATATGAAGTTGTTTTGAAAAGATTTAAGCATGCTTATGGTACATGATTATTTGCGAGTTGAAAAACCTCTGTTTGCTTTGTCATTGACCTATCCTATTTGTAAACACAATAGTGTGCTAATAAGATTGTAACATAATCTACTACATGTATCAAAGTTCATACTTGTTTCAGAGTTCAATACATTTTGTGTAATCCCCACGCTTTTTGAAAAGCGTGGGGATATTGTGGTTATCTCCGCTGTCTGTCTTTCCGTCTGTCCGTCTGTCCGTCCTGGCCACTATCTCCTCCTACACTATAAGCACTAGAACCTTGAAACTTACACACATGGTAGCTATTAGCATATGTGCGACCCTGCACTATTTGGAATTTTATTCTGACCCCTGGGTCAAAAGTTATGGGGGTTGGGGTGGGACCGGGTCAGAGGTTTTCACTCATTTTTTTTATCTTATTTTTCATTAACTTCTTCTTTTCTACACCGATTTACTTCAACTTGATACTGAACATCTCTTATGACAATACGGTCAATCTCAACTATGCAAGGGCCCATAACCAACCCTGGGGAGCCCCGCTAAATAGACTACATCCACCCAAAATTGCCTTTTTACTACAATTTCTTCATTTCTACACCGATTCACTTCAAATTGATACTGAACTTCTCTTATGACAATACAGTCAATCTCAACTATACATGGCCCCATTACCAATCCTGGGGCGCCCCACCCACATAGACCACAACCACCAAAAATTGCTTTTTACTATAATTTCTTCATTTCTATAAAGATTCACTTCTAATTGATACTGAACTTCCCTTATGACAATCGGTCCATCTCAACTATGCATGGCCCGATTACCAACTCTGGGGCGCCCCGCCCACATAGGCCAAACCCACATTAAATTGCCATTCACTATAACTTCTTCATTTCTACACTTTTTAAATTCCTATTGATACTGAACTTCTCTAATGACAATACGGACTATCTCAACTATGCATGGCCCCATTACCAACCCTGGGGCGCCCCTGTGTCAAACATGCGGCGTGGGGATACGCGTCGGCCTCTGCCGCGCCATTTCTAGTTTTGAATGTTCAACACAGGAATGATTATTATTCATAATTTAAGAAAAGCTTTTGTAAACTTTCATTTTAACTATGTGTGCAGATTTTCTTCATATCTTACACGTTTTCAGCTGTTTTTGTATGGAAATAACAATTTGTGAATATATTTTAGGCATTGAGTCGCATTTTGAAAACTGGATTGGAGGCATGTGCGTTAAGTGTCATCCCAAATTAGCCTGGGCAATCCACACATACTAATCTGGGACAACATTTTCTGCCTTAACTGGATTTTCATTTATTGTATTCCATAATAAAAATTATAATTATATTCCCGATAGCGATTTATAGATGTCGAACAGTGCTTGCTAGTCCAAGTATTTATTAATAATGGCTGTGTGGTACTGGGTTGCATTTTCGCACTAAAGAATTCCAGTAGTAAGCGCTAATGAAATTAATGCCAGCAATTTTGTTAATTGATCTGCAATTGAAAATTTGTTTTGGCATTCTTCAAAAACTATCCATACTTGCGAATTTTGGCAAATGAAAGCCATTATGGTTTTTATTCATACACATGACATTAATTATCAACAATAGAAACACAAAAAAGAACAAAAACATCAACAAATTGCATTTCATGATATAATTGTTAGATTGTGACTGCCCTAAAGTGATGTAATTACTACAACCAGAACAGGTGACCTACACATAAAGTAACATGTGTCTTTGTAACATGCAGTAGAAAATTTCCTGTTTTCAAATTTCAAGCCGGTTGAGTAAGTGCAGTTTACTTTACTTAGGTGAAAAGAACCTATTGTCTTTTCCACACAATATTACGTTCCTAATAATATTTTCTACAAGTATTCCTCCTTTGTTCTCAAGGACGGATAATGTTGATATCATTCTGTGTGCATATGACTGTAAACATACATTTGAATTTTTTTCCATTATGCATAGACTTGGGCAACAATCAATCTTGATAAAAAATTTAACACTAAATTTTACTTGTAATCATAAGACTTATAATTTTTCTGAATATAAATTAATTTATTTTCGCGGAAACGATTGTTGTTTACTGGTTTCTATAGATACGACAACGGACTACTTTGTCTGTTTCGTTATGTACGGATTGCCTTGGTCGAGATCGTAAGTACAATAGAATGACGCAATTTCCGTACCACGCGATATGACGTCATTCCGCATTTTGTTAACTGCCTGTGCTAGTGTTATGATCGTTAAAAACAAACGTTTACAATTATATCTCGAGCAATCTGCGGAAATTTCTCGAGGCAGAAAACGGAAGCAACGGGAATCAATGGAGGACTTTACCCGATTCCTTATCAAGGTATTGTTATTTCTTGATTTGGGGGTAGATGTTTCATAAAATGTTCCTTCAATACAAACAACGAAGCGGGGTGCGGTTGTGCGTTGGGAATCTGTTACTACATTATGTCTTATTTAGCCAATGAGCTATACTTTGGGGCGATCCCTGAATACGGGTCAGTCACATGAAATACGGTGTTAAACAAACCGCGCACGCGCCAGTCTCGCTGTAGCAACTCATTGCGAGGGGCTGATTATGTGAACGCGCTTAGTATATTCTATTTATTTTTCAAATAAATATTCAGATCATTTCCGTTAAAAATGGACACAGTATTTTAAAAAAATTATCTTAGTTAAGCTCACAAAATCATGTCATAAGGTTGTGACAATAAGCTATTCTAATTAAAGTACTGTAGCAAGACTATTTTCTACTATTACAGTATTACGTATTTCATATTTCATAATATTTAACATTGTTTTTGGCCATATATCATGTTCTACCAAAGTTATTAATCAATTGGGGTTGTTTGTGCACATTTATTTTATTCTCCAGACATTTCTTTTTCTCCTAACATCAACTGTTTCTAAAATTCACAGTAATCCAATACTTAATTGTGTCTACTTTATTAATAGCTTGTTTTCAGTGTGATCCCAGTCTGTTATCATTCCCTTGCCGAACCACGACGTTTCGTGTATCTGGCATTTGTTAGAAAAACATTTGTCCTACACAAGCCTCTATCGGAGATAATAGCGACATTTTTTGTGGAAAATTAGCGAACACGTATTTTCGTGAACGATTTTGTCTTAAGTGTTGTTAAAATTGTTACCTTGATTTTATCAATGTCATAATTTCCTTTCAAAGAAATTCGGCATTAATTCGGGTAATATTTGTCACATAGAATATTCTATTTTCAATACAAGTTAAACTCACAGGTCTACGACACAAATTCTCAATATGATTTTTTACGAAAAGATAAGTATATAATGTGTTATGACAGGTTATGTTATTTTCCTTCTTGGTACTCCTTGCCTAATTAAAAATTGTGCAGTTAAAGTAAACCATTTCTTGCATCGTGAACAAACAGAAAGTTAATTTATTACACAGTGACAATCGCTTGTAGGGTCCATTACTTTGTTTGCAGGGAGATTCCATCCGGTCGCCCGTTTTACCTGCGGCATAACAAATGCCTTTCCCCGTATTCATATAACGCAAACTGTTAGGCAAGACCTTGAAATGTGGTTAACATTTTTGCGCTAATACCATTGAGTGTCAATTTTCCATGACATTTTCCTTGCGGTCATATGTAAGTTGGTTTCTAAGGGATATCGTGTAAACGTTACGTCGGTGTATACATACATGGATTTACTAAGTCTATTTACTCCTAAATTCAGTTGGTTCTAGGCTAAAGCTAAGTCGGCAATGCAAGCTGAAGCAATCTATTAATGCTATCCACGTTACCAAAGCTTTTCTGGATATTTGACTTTCAAGAGTAATTTAACTTTTTTGATTGCTCTTAGGGAGGTTGGTACATTATAATTTTGAGTAGAATACTTTTTCAAGTATTTTACACACTTGTCGCGAACTGCGATTAATTATACCTTGGGCGTGGATGCTGGATCTGAGAGAGAGAGTTTGTAGGGTTTAAGAATAAATTCGCTCTGTTTCTAGCGAGATGACATTTTCAGCTGTTTATGTTGTGAATGTTGATAAGTGTGGGTCTGTTTTCACTCGGGTGTAAACTAATTCACGTGTCATTGCTTAGATTTACCAAAAACTGTTATACTTTGTTGAAACGCAAGGCTGCAATCGAAAGGGCAAATTGGGCTACTTCTGTTAAAATGTGTTATTTCATTATGGTTTGGGTCATGTGTAGGTTTATCAGGATACGGTAATGTTGACGCATGTTTTACACCTGTTCAAAGATCGCCTTATTTTTGTCACACGCAACAATGGCATGGGGGTTTATTCGACTCGTCAAGGTGTCAGATTATAATCATTGCTTGTACAAGAAAATACCTTTTTCTTAAAAATTACCATTCTCCTATAGAAAGCGCTTGCAAAGTACAGCTGCTCCACCAACCAGTTTATTATTAAACCTGGACGACATCTTGGTATAGCGCATGCTCTTAGATATTGTCCACATTGTCTAATTGTAGAAATAACTTGTGTCATTGAAAACGAATGTCACGTATTTTTCATTGTTCTGTTTTTCAAAACAATAATAATAATAAAAAACTAACAAACTATTACCTTTTTTATTGGCATTGCGGACACAAGGAATAATTCGTTTTCTTAATCTTATGAAACGAAAACATTATCTACACTTGTATAAAATTACATTAATTATATATACCGGTATCTTAATGCAAAAAGTATTTTAAAAAAAACATAAATATTCTTTTATATGCGTTGAACATTTAAGCTTACAAGATAGAAGCCATACCGTACGAGAAAACCTTGTATGTGTCTAATCGCTGGTTGAACGATTCTTGGTATTGAAGGTCCGAGGTAAAACAGTGTGTAATCGCTGGGTGAGCGATTATGGTGCTTACATGGCCGTGTTGTAAAAAGTGTGACTTCGCTGTGTAGGCAAGTTATAAAGCCACGTCACAGGTTACCAATAGTTTGTCGTTCAACTCGTGACTTTCGTGCTATACCGCACCAGAATTTGTGGGGGATAGATTTGTGAAATTTATTTCGGCGGAAAATTCTGTTTGCCGGAGGATTGGATGGGGAATGCGTACTTATTCTACAACATTTATCTCTACATGCTAACATTAGCGACAATGAATCAACACGTTGGCTCGAATGGACTCTGGGCTTCAGGCGTAGTATATCAACCTAATTTAAAGGTTAAGCTTTTAAAATAGTAGCAATGCCGCAGGGAAAAACTTATATAGCGCTTATACGTATTAATGTCCGAGATAAAGAGTGTGTACTGGTCAAGTGACCATTGGTATTAAATGTCCGAAGTATTAAATGTCCGAGTTGTGTCCGAGTTAAAAAAAAATGTGTGTAATGGTCAAGTGACCATTGGTATTAAATGTCCGTGGTATTAAATGTCTGAGTTTAAAAGTGTACTATAGCTATAGAAGGAATATTGTCCCGTGCCCCTGGCGGCTCCTGTTTTTATTGAACTAGAATCATTATCATTCTCAGATTTTATATTGTCAGAACAAATATCTCACAAAGATTCACAAAGATTGCAGTACAATGTGGACTTCTAGAGTGTCAAAAAGGTTTAAGATATAATCACATAAGGCAAATTGCGGAATTTCTTTCAAAGAACCGGAACCAGTTGTCAGAAAGAAAAGTGGATGGACATTGTGAAAGAGGTGGACGTCTCTCCCCATGGTTAAGTTCTCTAAACAGCCCACAACAGACCTGACTGGCGGAGGGTCTCTTTGTCGTCGTTTCCTCATTTCCCCATAACGGCCAGACCGGTCGTACACAAGCCTTTTTAGAAATTCACCCTTTTGCCGGCGTTGTAGCGACGCTATTATTATGGTTTTCAACAAATCCATAATTATATTTCTAATACGGATTTTTTAACATCACAATTGTTTTGTAATAATCGCGGGAGAGTAAGGGAGAGTGAAAGTGCACAAACACTGGCATACAATTTAGCAAAATTATGCCCTTTTATGTCCTCAAAGTGAGTTCCTTTCGAAAGTGCTGTAAATTTGTATTACACTGAGGGCCTTACAATAAAATATTCTTTATTATGTAAAGCACATAAATCAAGATATGCAATATGTCATTTTGGACAAATTACAACGAAACCATTTAATTATAGAAGACTACATTTTTATATTTTGTTATGTATACTTAATTCGAGTATTGATCAGGTTAAAACAACCCACTGCGTTTCAAGCCGGTGACCCTAAGTAAGGCTGTGTAAAACAAGTACGTGTCTCGGTTTCAATAGTTCTATTTTAAAGAAAGCAAGATGAAACGCATTGAATATTTATTTCGGCGTTTCAATTGACGGGTCGCCAAATTATCGATCGCTCCGCCCACATAGTCACCTGGTATAGTGATTGGAAAACTCCGACAAGAAGATCGCAGTGATAGCGGAATAGGCGGTGAAATCGTATATTTTGTAATGACGTATCAGGCTATTTCTACAATATTAAGTGTTATCATTACTTAAAACTTAAGATTCAAATTGAAAAGAAATTGCCCTTCACACTGATACACTTCAAATGGAAAAACATTAAACTTACATAAACAAGTCCAGTATGCTTTATACCCACTTGATGCAACTCATCCTTATTCATAACTATTCTGTTGTTTTCGTTGTTTTCTTTTTCTTTAAAACACCTATTGTTCTAGTATTATAGAGTTTACCAGGTTTAAGTCACGTGATGCACTTAGCTGACTGTACCTATAAACATGCATACACTGGAGCTCTGCGCTCTCTCTCATACCAGCTTTCCATCGTGTTAAATCTATTGTATTCGCATACTGTTATATTGGTGCTTATTAAAAGTAGTTAGAACACGCCAGTGTCGTTCTTTATTAACACCAACAGACAGATAACAAAACATGGTGTCAGAAGCCTAAATAGCTCTTGAAATAAAAATGGATTTAACTGGTGTACCTACCCCGCGGATGGACTGGGATAGTGCCAACCTTTTAGAGGCATTCCGTCGTTTCCGTCAACATATGTCTTTAATTTTTGATGGGCCGTACAAGGACAAATCGGACGAGGCAAAAGTTGCATATCTTTTGTTATTTGTCGGAGAGAGAGGCGGGAAATATACAATACGCTGAATTTGAGTGCAGATGATCGCAAATCAGTAACAACAATAAGCAACTTTTTTTCAACACCACCTTCAACCAAAATCAAATCCTGTATTTTGTCGATATAAATTCAATAATGAACGCCAGGGAACAGCACTATCGAGGAATTCGTAAAGCAAAATCAAAGTTC